>NC_133622.1:148152676-148175176 GCF_048593235.1 Sminthopsis crassicaudata
TCCTGAAAGGTTTCTTCTTCAGTCAACAATAATCTGCACATTCCAATTGAGCAACAAATCTGTTTTCAAAGCAGCAAAATTATTTAATCTCTGAACTTCACAGGGCTAGAGTCAAGGAAGACAATCATGGTTTCCCACAGGTTCAAAATATGTTTCAAGGAGAAAATGTCTCCCAAAGCATCTGCCAACATTGGAAGCATCCTCCTAGAGTCAAGGTGGCTCAGTAGCATTCTCCCCAATGTCATAGTTTGTGTTTTTCCCCATATTCCAGAAATTAGACAAATCTAAAGTGGGGGCTTTCCAAGTCAGAAAAAGCCTTCCCGCAGTGATTACAATGCTCTTCTCTACTAAGAGTTGTTTGGTGTTGAAAACAAAAACAAAGTGTTGATTAAACACTTTCCCACATGAATTAAATTTATTGGGGAAAGTAATGTTTGTGTTCTGAGCCTCCCTATTTTCCTTCCCTTTGATGTTTTATTGGTGCATTTTGTCTTTATATCAGAGGAGGGGAAAACCCTTTCTTCCTCTAGACTGAATTTTTTCTGGTGCCAAAGAAAAATAATTTTAAATTCAAACTCAAGACACATTTGCTAGCAGAGATAATCTTCCACCTTAATAATGAGTCTTTTGAATCTCTTGGTGAAGAAGGAGATATCTTTCACTCTTTGATCTCATAGATATCCACTGATTTCTACAGCTGCTCAGAGGTCTACTTGCTTTAGTCTTTCCATTTACATTATTGTAGTACATAAGATACACTATATATGGTTCCTGAGTCTACTAACTTCCTCCACATCAGTTCATACAAGATAAAATGGTATAAACTATATAAGAAAAAAAATTGAATATAGTTTCCCAGTATTTGATAAACTCAAGAACATAAATGGGCGGGGAAAGGATTCCCCTTTTTGGCAAGCATGATGGAAAAAACTAGAAAGCAATTTGGTTGAAATCAGGTTTAGGTTCCCATAACTTCCATCTTTTATTACATTGCACTCAAAATGGAGATTGTATCTGATCATAAAAGTCACTAACTAAAATCCTTTAGAAGAAAGATGGAGGAGAAGGAAAGAGAACCACCAGCTTGGTACTCCCACATCTTCTACTTTTTTTTTTTTTTTTTCTGAATGACTTGCCTAGCACACAGCTAGAAAGGGTTAAGTGTCTGAGATAGGATTTGAACTCAGGTCCTCCTAATGAGGAATAGGAAAGGGGGAAACCCCATTTCTCAGGGCATAGATAATCCCATGAGGCGCAGTGTCCCCTGTAAAATGAATTTACAGGCTCGAAAACCTAGATTGATAAATGAAAGGTTTATTGTAGAAATTTGGAAGTAAAGTTAAATTAGAAAGACGCCAGGGCCAGAGGTGGCTGCTGGCCGGGCAGGAACCTTTACATGGCTGGAAGGATGCCATGTGTTGGCTGGGAGGGCTCCTGAAAAGAGGGCGTTCCAGCTTGTTTCTTTTATACCTAGAAGATGATGGGCGGTACCCCTAAATTCTTGATGGGCTTTTCAGTTAGCTCAGGTCAGGTGAGGGCTGGGGGAAGCTGAGCTGAGAGTGGGGGGGGCTGGGCCTGGATATTCAAAGGGTTCCTTTGACCAGGATTTGTGAATCAAGGTCAGCCATGGCTTGGGCAATTAGAAAGGAATCTTAAAGGGACCTCAACCCCCATCACTCCTGACTTCAGGGCTGGTGCTCTATCCACTGCCACCTAGCTGCCCTAACTCCTACATCTTCTAAAAACAGATGGAGAACATGGCCCAGACTTAGTGCCGAATGGGAAATCCAAGAAATCACAGTGAGGCCTTGTTCCAGATTAGTATTCTTGGCAAAGATACTGGAGGAGTTTTCCTTTTCCAGCTCATTTTATAGTTGAGGAAATTGAGGCACACAGGATTAAATAATTTGTTAAGGGTCACACAGCTAGTTAGTGTCTGAGGTCAGATTCCTGACTCTAGGCCCTTTACTCTATCTACTATGCCACCTAGCTACCCCTCTTGGAGTCCATGAAGTTAAAAAACTGTTTTTTTTTGGGGGGGGGGGAATAACTATTTCTGAATAACTTGTTTCTCTTCTAATTTTCAATATTTTATTTTATGCATTTAAAAATTCTAAGATAGGGTTCACAGCTTACCTCAGACTATGCCAAAGGGGTCTATGATATAAATATATTTAAGAAGCCCTGCTCTCAAGCAAAACTTTATATATATATATATATATATATATATATATAGGATTGAATTTTGCTAATTTTTTGAGGATAAAGGCAAAAGATCGTAGAAGTCTAGTATTCCAATAGACTTAGAAGTGTAGCAAACTTAATAGCTAGTGAAGTTGGAGCCTTGCCTCTAATTCTTCAGTAGCTCCCTTACCACTGTAATAAAAAAACAAAACAAAACCAAAAAAACCTCCACTTATCCAACATTCTTAATAAGTGGGCCATCTGCTTGATGACTCCTGATGTCATCACTTTCCAGGGAAGCCCATTCCACTTTGTAGTACCTCCAATTGCTAAAATATTATTTCTGACCTAGAGACTAAAATCTGCCTCTGAAACTTTAAGATACCATTCCTGGCTCTTTCTTTAGTGTCCAACCAGAAAAAGCTCCATTTTTTTTTTTCTTTCACATGATAGCCCTTCAGATGCTTTTAAGCACAGCTTGAGTTTTCTTTTTTCCAGACTAAATATGGTCAGGTCCTTCAAATATACCTTAAGCTCCTTCATCCTGTGGCATGGTCTTAAGGCCTTTCCTATAGCACTTACCTTCTCTAGATACTCTAACTTTGCAATGCCTTTCCTAAATGGTAGAACTCAGAATTGAACTCAATTTTGCAGAAGTGGTTTGACTAGAGAACTACACTGAGATAATCAATACCTTATTCCTAGACGTTATACCTCAGTCGTTTCAGTCATATTTAATTCTGTGTCCCCATTTGGAGCTTTCTTGGCAGATATCAGAGTAGTTTGTCATTTCCTTCTTCAGCCCTTTAAAAAAATATTTATTCATTCATTTATTTATTTTTCAAATGAGAAACTGAGGTAAATAGGGTTAAGTGACTTGCCGAGGGACATACAGCTAATGAATGAATTAGACATTCAGGGAGATAGTGGAGAAGGAGCTTGCCTGGGATTTGGGAGGAATTTTCCTGCATACAGAGTCAGGAAAGAACTCCTACAAAGAACTGGAGAGCCAAAGTCTGTTCAAAATTTAAATTTCTGATTTACATCAACTTACTCAAACCACTTCTTATGCTCTTAAGCATACCTTAGATAAAAGTGAAGAGGTACATATTCATTAGGTTTTTGTTTGATATGCCATAAATTGGGATTCTTTTATCTCTGAGAAAAGCCAGCAAATACTGGCCCAGGGCTAGAATAGACCTTAATGGGGTTCAAGTTAGAGCCTCAGGGGAAATTTAAATATACATTTTTTATTAGTGATTTGGAGTTATCCTTTATATAGTTATTATATAATTTGAATTTCTTCTTTTTAAAAATTGCCTGTCAGCCCTCTTTGTAGTGACCAGAAACTGGAAACAGAAAATGGAGTGGATGCCCATCAATTGGAGAATGGCTGAATAAACTGTGGTGTATGGATGTTATGGAATATTATTGTTCTGCAAGAAATGATCAGCAGGATGATTTCAGAAAGGCCTGGAGAGACTTACATGAACTGATGTGGAGTGAAATGAGCAGGACCAGGAGATATATGATGATCAATTCTGATGGACGTGGCCATCTTCAACAATGAGATGAGCCAAATCAGTTCCAATAGAGCAGTAATGAATTGAACCAGCTGCACCCAGCGAAAGAACTCTGGGAGATGCCTATGAACCACGACATAGAATTCCCAATCCCTCTATTTTTGTCTGCCTGCATTTTGGATTTCCTTCACAGGCTAATTGTCCACTATTTCAAAGTCTGATTTTTTTTTTATACAGCAAAATAACCATTTGGACATGTATATGTATATTGTATTTAATTTATACTTTAACATATTTAACATGTATTGGTCAACCTGCCATCTGAGGGAGGGGGTAGGGGGAAGGAGGGGAAAAATTGGAACAAAAGGTTTGGCAATTGTCAATGCTGTAAAATTACCCATGCATATATTTGGTAAATAAAAACTATAATTAAAAAATTGCCTGTGAAATTTTATTGACCACTTATTTATTTGGGAATGGCTTTTATTCTTTTATTTACACATCTTTAATATCAGAATTTCTCAGAAATATTTGTTGCAAGTATTTTCCCCAACTAACTGCTTCTTTTACAATTATCATTGATTTGATTTTGCTCAAAAATTTTTTCAGTTTTATGTGATCAAAATTATTTTATCTTCTATGATTATTTTTATCCCTTGTTAAATTACAAATTCTTTCATTAGTCATAGAGACTTTTAAAATAAAGTTTAATCTGCAAATGTACTGAGAATATTATTGATGAAGATTTGAGAAGATGAGCTTTCAAAAACAACATTCCAGTGAAACACATCTGTGCAGCCATAGAAGGATACTGAGAATATAGTTGACTGAAATGTATAGAGAATGCAACATTCCTTTGTGTCATTGTTTAGTGAATATACATTTGAATGGAGCACCTGGAGGAATCCTTCAACTTTCCTATGGGTCTTCCATACAGGGTGATTACCCTAGATTCAAGGCTCTCAATCAAGTCCACTGTCACTCAAACCTACTTCCATGAATCCCCACCAATGCGTTTACTTTTACTAGAGACTCAGAAAACACCTTTATTCAAAGCAAAGTCATTGAATGAAATTGAATAGTAAGAAAAGTAACACGAAAACATGCCAACAATAAACTTGAGACCTCGTCCCTTGTAGATACATTTATTATCAAGGGAAAGAGTCAATATACCTAAGGAGCCTTCCAGTTTTTGTATTCTATCTTGAAAATTGTGGGAGGATATCACAAATTTCCTCTTTTAAGTTGCTTGTAAATATTAAAAAAATAAAAAATTCTCTAGATTAAGATCCTTTCTGAATTTTCCCATTCAGGAAAATATGTAGGAGATCAAGAACAAAAATCTAAAGCCTTCAGTGGAGATGTAGAAAATGTATTAAAAATAGAAATTGAACAGACTGAAAATGATTTCTTCTCTATTTAAGATCATTGTCTTTCCTATTTTGAGGATCTTAGGAGTACTGATTCTACAGAGTTCTCCTTTGATTTCTCTAGAACATTGAAGAGAATAGTCAGGGAAAGAACTGAATAACTATTAACACACTATAGTTTTATTGAGTGGAATAGAATGGTATTCCCAAAGTGGATTATAACATATTTGCCCTCTTCCCAAGATTGTTATAAGGTTAATATCTTGAGGAGTAGAAATGTCTGGAGGTGGGATATTATTGGGGGGGGTGTGAAGGTCTTTTCTCTAAACTAGAAATATTCATATTTAGAATATTATTAAATTAATTAAAAATGTTTCTGACAGATTTGTGCCTAAAACACAATCTAGTATTAATATTTTTTCTTCAATAAAATAAACAGAATAAGGAAAGTTCAACAAAACAAAATTAAGTCCAGTGGCCAAGTTCCTGGTCTTTTCCCAGACTAGCCAAATTCTTTTCTTTAATATCTATGTGTAGCCTGTCTCAAATCTTTTCAAGCTTTGAACATACAGCTTTCAAGAAAGAAATACCCCCTCTTCTCCATTAAAATTCCCCTTCAATAAGTTTCCTCCCCTCAGTATCAGAATAACAAAGGACTCTTTGAAAGATGTAAACACATAGATAACTTAGTTTTTGTTATTATTAAACAAGGCATAAAACAAGAAGACTTTTGTTTGTTAAAGGTATTTGCTACCCTCACTGAATCACAGATTTGAAATGGATGATTTAGCCTTCCAAATGCTTGTGGTCACCCATCTCCAAGATTTCCCATCATTTCTACCCCGACAAGTAGTTTTCTTTTGTTAGTATGAATCCAATCTAGCATAGAATTTTTTTATTATTTCTTTATTTTTTGATTATGAAGTTATCTTGGAGGACAATTGGTGGAGGGCCATTTGATGACTCCACTACTATGATTTCTGGGTCCCTTTTCCTTCTTTAGAAGTACCTATATTTTTCAGAACAGTTACAATTCAGGTTACTGCACAGTACTTGTGACTAGTCATATTGTTCGGTGGTGGTTGAGGAGGAGGAAGGTAAGAAATAGTTGCTGTTACCCAGGGAACATCATGAACAGCCCCCATTTAAGGCTTGTTTGTTTTCCTTTTGTTATCTCTTAACATTTCTCTCCCTCTCCCTTCTGTATCTGTAGTATGCCATTTCTCTTTTCTCAATAAGCATAATTCCTTATAATTTTCCCCCCCCTGAGGCTGGGCTTAAGTGACTTGCCCTGGGTCACACAGCTAGGAAGTGTTAAATGTCTGAGATCACATTTGAACTTGGGTCCTCCTGAATTCAAGGCTGGTGCTCTATCCACTGCGCCACCTAGCTGCCCCCTTATAATTCTTTATGCATTTCTGGTTGTATTTTATGTGGTTATCTATATCTTACTATATATGTATGTGTGTGTGTGGAACAGACAGAAAGAGACTGAGAGCCAAGGAGAGACCAAGAGAGACAGACAGACAGAGACACAGAGGACAGAGACAAACACACAGAGGGACAGAGACAGACACACAGAGAAAGACAGAGAGACAGAGATGGACTCCATGGTAGAAAGTTGGCTACTAAATAATGCCTTTTTTTTTTTTAATTGTTGTGACCCAGGAAACTGTTAAAAATGCAAAATTATCCTTTTTTAGTTCTAATCTGCTTCCATAATGATAGCAATAGGAAGGGAACAGAAGGTGCTAAGAGTCACAAAATTCTGAGATTATTTACAAAAATTAATTAAACCACTAATGTTTTTAAATGTTCAACTTTAGTTCAGTCATTAATGAACTGATGGACTATGAAGGAAATGAACTCCTTCTATATATAAAATTTCATTCTGCATGAAGTCAGCAATTGCAGCTTCTTTAAGGAATGCTCATGGAATTCTTAGACGAATAAATGAATTGGCAGGGTTGATCTCATTAAATTATTTTTGGATTTTTTTGAAATTTCCTTCTCTGCTCATAACCTCTTAAGACCTTTCATTCCCATAAGAAGCAGTATGGTATTAACAGAAGCCAGGAGACACAGGAAATAGAATGCCTGACTTGGAGCCAGGAAGATCTGAGTTGAAATTCTTCTTCAGGTGTTTAATCTCTCTGTGACACTGGGCAAGTCCTTTAACTTCAATTAGCTTTAGTGTTTCCATTTGTAAAATAGAGATAATATTATCACCCACCCCTAAGGGCTATTGTTAAAATCTAATGAGAAAAGATATGTATGTTAAACACTTTGCAGATCTTAAAAAGATATATAAGTACTAGCCAGTTAATATAATAAAAAGAATACAGGGCTAAAAAATCAGAAGGACTTGGGTTCAAATCTCACTCACAAAAACACTAGCTGTGTGACCATTGGCAAATTACATGACATCTCTGAACCTTGTTTTCCTTATCTCTAGCTAAATATAGTCTCAAAGTTTAAAAAGGCTTTGCTGGGACTTACAAAAGATGCTAGTATAGGGTCCAAAATTATTCAATCTGTAAGAAAAAACACTGAGGCAGAGCTCCAAGTCAATAGTACTTCATTAGAGTCTACAGTCTCCTCTAATGAAGTGGACTTCAGATCTGAGATGCTTCCTTTCCCTAGGGCATTATCTTTATGAGATTTGATACCCAAATACGCAAAAGAGGCATGGTAAAATACAGAATCTCATTGATTGACAGTGATTTTGATCCCCTAGGAGGGTCAGAAGTGATGCATCAGCATGGGTGGTCACAAGATGGGAACAGCAAGGATGGTGGAGAGGACACACCCTCTTTCTGATCTCTTCCCAGGACCCTCAACTAATTACCAAATGCAGAATTTGTGAATATTGGAAGTGCAACAAATTACCAGCAGAAAATAATTTTGAAGTTTGCTAGAAAAGGTCTTTTTGGTTGGGCACAGGGAGGTGGCCAGGCTCAGCATGCCAGCACTGCACTGTGCAGACCTGGGACAGGGTGTGGTCTCCACAGGGTAGTACAGACTCTGTGCTATGGAAAGTCTATGGGGCTACACTGCCCTGGTTACAACCCAGTAGATCAGTAGAGAACTTATAAAGCATCCAACACAAACACAAAAGGTCACTAGTGAACCCTGAAGTGCAGGAGTCCCATAAGACCTGGCCAGACCCACCCAGCAACAGGAGTGAGTCAGGACTGACCCAGCCCAGCTGGTATCGCTTCGCTGCAGCTTCACTGGTGCCTCTAGAGAAAACTTGGTAAACTTCCCTTTTCCTAAAAGCAGATCCCAACTTTTTTTTTTTTTTTTTTTAAATGAGTAAAAAGGCAAAGAAGACTCTAACTATAGATACTTTCTATGGTGAAAGAGAAGAACAGATTTCAAACCTTGAGGAAATTAAAAGCAGATTGTCTCCAGATAAAGCCCTAAAAGGTGATATAACTTGACCCTACCATACAAGGATCTCCTAGAAGAAATCAAAAAGGATCTTAAAAGAGAACTAGAAGAAAAATGGGGAAAGGAAAGGAAAACTTTGCAAGAGGGTTTGGAAAAGGTATATAACTCATTTAAAGATAGATTTGATAAAGTGGAAAAAGAAAACAACTCCCTGAAAAACAGAATTTGTGAAATAGAAAAGGTAAAGAACTCCTAGGAAAACAGAATTTGTGAAATGGAAAAGGAAAATAACTCTTTAAAAAACAGAATTTGGGAAATGAAAAAAAAATCCATAAAACAAAACAACTTATTTAAAAACTCAATTGTACAAATAAAAAAAAAGTAAATGAAAAAAATAATTTACTAAAAATCAGAATTGAACAAATGGAAATGTATGATACAATGAGACATCAAACATCAGTTAAGCAAAACCAAAAAAAAAGAAAAAAAGAAAAATAGAAAAAAAAATGTAAAATACCTACCTGGAAAATTGACTTAGGAGAGACAATCTAAGGATTATTGGGCTTCCTGAAAACCATGATAAAAAAAGAGCCTAGACATTATTTTTTCCGGAAATCATCAAAGAGAACTGCTCTGATCCCATAGAATTAGAAGGTAAATAGTCATTGAAAGAATTCACTGAACACCTCCTGAAAGAGACCTCAAAATTAAAATTCTAAGGAATATTGTGGCTAAATTTCAAAACTATCACACCAAGGAAAAATATTATAAACAACCAGAAAAAAACATTTCAAATACTGAGGAGCCACAATAAGGACACCCAAGATCTAGCAGCTTCTACCTTAAAGGATCAAAAGGCCTGGAATCTGATATTCCTAAAGGCAAAGAAACTTGGAATGCAGCCAAGAATAAACCACCCAGTTAAGCTGATCATTTTCTTCTAGAGAAGAAGATAGGCATTCAATGAAGCAGGTGAATTCCATTTATTTCTGATGAAAAGACCAGAGCTAAACAAAAAGTTTAACCTCTAAATATAGGACTCAAGAAAAAGATAAAAAGGTAAAAAGAACTCTTGAGAACTGTATTTTTGTTGTCGTTATACAAAGAGAGTGCATGTACAATTTGATTTATACTGTTATAAAATAAAAAAGGAACTAGAGGTGGAAAGGGGATTGTACCAGAAAAAGGGAAAAGTGGAGGTAAAAAGAGGGAAATCACATCTCACAAAGAGGCAAAGGAAACCTATTACATTTGAGGGGAGAAAAAGAGGGGGATGAACATTGTGTGGATCCTACTCTCATCAAATTTGGCTTATACAGAAAATATTAGACATATTTGGTTTACAGAGAAACTTCTCTCATCTTATTAAAAAGTGGTAGGGAAAAGGTGAAAAATTAAGGGGTAGGATCCTATTTCCTAAATAGGAGGGAAAACAGAAATAGTAGGGGAAAGGTATAAGAAAGGGAGAGGGACTCTAAACAGGGAGGGATTACAAAGGAGGAGGGCTGCTAGTAGCAAGTGATGCTCATAAGTTAAATACTGAGGAGGAGGGAAAGGGGAAAAGGAGAGAGAAAAGTATAATCTGAGGATAATAAGATGGCAAGAAATACAGAATTAGTAGTTTTAACCATAAATGTGAATGAGGTGAACTCTCCCATAAAGCATAAGCAGATAGCCGACTAGATTAAAAGCCAGAATCCTACAATATGTTGTTTATAAGAAACACATTTAAAGCAGAGCAAGACACACAGAGTAAAGGTAAAAGACTAGAGCAGAACTTATTATGCTTCAGTTAAAGTAAAAAAAAAGCAGGGACGGGGCAGCTAGGTGGCACAGTGGATAGAGCACCAGCCCTGAATTCAGGAGGACCCAAGTTCAAATCTGGTCTCAGACACTTAACACTTCCTAGCTGTGTGACCCTGGGCAAGTCACTTAACCCCAGCCTCAGAAGAAAAAAAATTAAAAAAGCAGGGGTAGCCATCCTTATCTCAGATCAAGCAAAAGCAAAAATTGATCTAATTAAAAGAGATAAGGAAGGAAACTATATCTTGCTAAATGGCACCATAGATAATAAAGCAATATTAATATTAAACAGATATGCACCAAGTGGTGTAGCATCTAAACTCTTAAAGGAGAAGTTAAGAGAGTTGCAAAAAGAAATAGACAGCAATAGATAGCAAAACTATAATAGTAGGAGATCTCAACCTTGCACTCTCAGAACTAGATAAACCAAACCACAAAATAAATAAGAAAGAAGTTAAAGAGGTAAATAAAATATTAGAAAAGTTAGGTATGATAAATCTTTGGAGAAAATTGAATGGAGATAGAAAGGAGTACACTTTCTGTTAGTTCATGGAACTTATACAAATATTGACCATATATTAGGACATAAAGACCTCAAAATCAAATACAGAAAGACAGAAATAGTAAATGCATTTTTTCAGATCATGATGCAATAAAAATTACATTCAATAAAAGGCCACAGGAAAATAGACCAAAAAGTAATTGGAAACTAAACAGTCTCATTCTATAGAATGAATGGGTAAAACAATAAATCATAGATACAATAATTTCATAAAAGAGAATGACAATAATGAGACGACATACCAAACTTTGTGGGATACAATCAAAGCGGTAATAAGGAAAATTTTTATATCTCTAGATGGTTACTTGCATAAAATAGAGAAAGAAAAAAATCAATGAATTGGGCTTGCAACTAAAAAAGCTAGAAAAAGAGCAAATTAAACCCCCCCCCAATCAATGTCAACCAAACTTGAAATTCTAAAAATGAAAGGAGAAATTAATAAAATTGAAAGTAAAAAAAAACTATTGAATTAATAAATAAAACTTAGAGTTAGTTTTATGAAAAAAAAAACCCCAACAAAATAGATATACCTTTTGTAAATTTGATTAGAAAAAGGGAAGAGGAAAATCAAATTGTTATTCTTAAAAATGAAAAGGGAGAACTTTCCACCAATGAAGAGGAAATTAGATCAATAATTAGGAGTTACTTTGGCCAATTTTATGCCAATAAATTTGATAGCATAAGTGAAATGGAGTAATATCTACAAAAATATAGATTGCCCAAATTAACAGAAAAGGAAGTTAATTGCTTAAACAGTCCTATTTCAGAAAAAGAATTAGAAAAAGTTATTAATCAAGTCCCTAAGAAAAAATCCCCAGGACCAGATGAATTTACATGTGAATTCTATCAAACATTTAAAGAACAATGAATTTCAATACTACTTAAACTATTTGAAAAAATAGGGAATGAAGGACTCCTACCAAATTCCTTTTATGACACAGACATGGTACTGTGATACCTAAACCAGGTAGGATGAAAACAGAGAAAGAAAATTAATAGATCAATCTCCCTAATGAATATTGATGCAAAAATATTAAATAAAATATTAGTAAAAAGATTACAGAAAATCATCCCCAGAATAATACACTATGACCAAGTAGGATTTATATCAGCAATGCAGACTGGTTCAATATTAGGAAAACTATTAGCATAATTGATTATATAGAGTATAAGAATAAATGGACTTTTCCTTAAAATAATCAGTAGCATCTATTTAAAACCATCAGTAAGCAGCATATGTAATGGGGATAAACTGGAACCATTCCCAATAAGATCAGGGGTGAAACAAGGTTGCCCACTATGACCATTATTATTCAATATTGTATTAGAAATGCTAGCTTTGGCAATAAGAAATGAGAAAGAGATTAAAGGAATTAGAGTAGGTAATGAGGAAACCAAATTATAATTTTTTTGCAGATGGTATGATGGTATACATAAAGAACCTCAGAGAATCAACTAAAAATATATTAAAAATAATTGACAACTTTAGTAAAGTTGCAAGATACAAAATAAATCCACATAAATCATCAGCATTTTTATACAGCACTAATAAAGTCCAACCGCTAGAGATACAAAGAGAAATTGCATTAAAATAACTGTTGATAGTATAAAATATTTGAGAATCTATCTGCCAAGGGAAAGTCAAGAACTATATGAGCAAAACTACAAAACACTTTCCACACAAATAAAGTCAGATCTAAACAATTGGAAAAACATGAAATGCTCTTGGATAGGTTGAGAGAATATAATAAAGATGACGATACTACCTAAATTAATCTATATATTTACTGCTATACTAATCAAACTTCCAAGAAACTATTTTACTGACCCAGAAAAAATAACAACAAAATTCATCTGGAAGAACAAAAGGTCAAGACTTTCAAGGGAACTAATGAAAAAAAATCAAATGAAGGTGGCTCAGCTGTACCAGACCTAAAACTATATTATAAAGCAGTGGTCATCAAAACCATTTGATTCTGGGTAAGAAATAGCTTAGTTGATCAGTGGAATAAGTTAGGTTCACAGGACAAAATAGTCAATAACTATAGCAATCTAGTATTTGACAAAACCAAAGACCCCAGCTTTTGGGATAAAAACTCACTATTTGACAAAAACTGCTGGGAAAATTGGAATATGGCAGAAACTAGGTATTGATCCACAGCTAACACCATATACCAAGATAAGGTTGAAATGAGTTCATGATTTAGAAATAAAGGGTGATATTATAAGCAAATTTAAAGAAGATAGGATAGTTTCCTTTCAGATTTGTGGAGAAGGAAGGAATTTGTGACCAAACAAGAACTGGAACTCATAATTGAACACCAGATAGATAATTTTGATTATATTAAGTTAAAAAGGTTTTGTACAAACAAAACTATACAGACAAGATTAGAAGGGAATCAATAAACTGGGAAAACATTTTTACATTCAAAAATTCTGATAAAGGCCTCATTTCTAAAATATATAAGAATTGACTCAAATTTATAAGAAATCAAGCCATTCTCCAACTGGTAAATGGTCAAAGGATACAGACAATTTTCAGATGAAGAAATTGAAACTATTTCTAGTTATATGAAAAAATGCTCCAAATCAGTAGTGATCAGAGAAATGCAAATTAAGATAACTCTGAGATAACACTACACATCTCTCAGATTGGTTAAGATGACAGAAAAAGATAATGACGAATGTTGGAGGGGATGTGGGAAAATTGGGACACTGATACATTGTTGGTGGAACTGTGAATAAATACAACCATTCTGGAGAGCAATTTGGAACTACTGATAAAGTTATCAAACTGTGCATACCCTTTGACCCAGCAGTGTTACTACTGTGTATTCCAAAGAGATCTTAAAGAAGGGAAAGGGATCCACATGTGCAAAAATGTTTGTGGCAGCCCTTTTTGTAGTGGCTAGAAATTGAAACTGAATGGATGTCCATTAATTGGAGAATGACTAAATAAATTATGATATATGCATATTATAGAATATTATTGTTCTGTAAGAAATAACCAGGAGGATGATTTCAGAGAGGCTTAGAGAAACTTACATGAATTGATGCTAAGTGAAATGAGCAGAACCAGGAGATCATTATACCCGGCAACAACAAGACTATACAATGATCAATTCTGATGGTCGTGACTCTCTTCAACAATGAGTTGATTCAAACCAGTTCCAATTGTGCAATAATGAAGAAAGCCATCCATACCCAGAGAGAGGAGTATGGGAACTGAGTGTGGATTACAACATAATATTTTCACATTTTCTGTTATTGTTTGCTTGCATTTTTGTTTTCCTTCTCAGGTTTTTTTCTTTGTAGATCTTATTTTTCTTGTGCAGCAAGATAATTGTATAAATATGTATACATATATTGGATTTAAATTTTCACATGTATTGAACTACCTGCCATCTGAGTGAGAGGATAGGGGAAAAGGGGAAAATTTGGAACAGAAGGTTTTGTAAGGTCCATGTTGAAAAAAATTACTCATGCATATGTTTTGTAAATAAAAAGATATAATAATTAAAACAAAAAGATGGGAATGGCAAAGGTCATTTCTATTGGTTAAGTGGTTATAAAATGGTCACCAGCTCATTTTGGACAACAGAGGGTGTAATGGAAATACAAAAATAAAATGAGGGACTTTCTGTATCATGTCACCCATGCTAATGGAGATATCTGTTAGCATTTTTGTGGTTGTGCAAATGAGCTTCATAATTCGTAAACAAGTGGAGAACATTGGATTAAATTTTGATACTCCTTATAGAGGTCTATCTATCTTATCTAATTATCCCTATATTATTTCTGTATCAAACTGATTAATATTGATTTGATTGGGTAAGGGCCATATGAATCTTTTTTTCACAGAGGTTTTGCCTCCTGAACATTGTTCTGTCTGGCAAGGAAGAATGGATTAACAAACTGTGAATTCAAATGCAGATTGCTTTTACCAGTTAAATTAAACAAAGAACCATAACTAAATTCTGCTTTGAGCTAGATTAAGATTACTGATAGAAACATAGAATTAGTGACCAGAAAATTTATTGTTCTTATTGAGTGCTTTCAGTTGTGTCTAATTCTTTGTGGTCCCCTTTAGAGTTTTCTTGGTAAAGATGCTGGTGTGGATTGACATTTCCTTCTCCAGCTCATTTTACACATGAGAAAACTGAGGCAAACAGGGTTAGGTGACTCACTCAAGATCACACAGCTAGTAAGTGTCAGTGGCTGGTTTTGAACTCAGACTTTCCTGATTCCAGTTCTGGGTTCCATCCACTATGACATCTTGTTGCCTAATCAGCTCACTTACTAATGTAGGAAAAATAGATAAATAGATTAGGGAGCATGAAGATGGCTAGTGAGCAGTCTCTGGGGACTTGTTTTTGACTGGTATTGTCTTTTAAAACCTAATTTAACAGTAAGTTCTTGTGTTCTTACAGAAGCTAGATAGATAATTTGTGGTGCATTAGGTATGGAAAATATGTATATCTAGTTCATGAATACCTATTAACAGGGAAGTAGTGAAAACAGTTTTTATTCCCTTTCAAGAGCTGATTGTTAAATTTTCAGGATGAGTATTTTTACCTTAGAAATTAGAAAACAACAAATCAAGGCTTGGTTTATTGTCTAGACCTAAGATGGTTATGGAGAAAATGTAAACAAAACAGATTAAATTTGAAAGTATGTCAAAAGTTGGTCATTAAACATTTACTAGCATATTCCTGCCATCATCATGAGAAGGAAAAAGTCCTTGATTTCATGACAGATTTGGAATGGATCCTCCACAGATTGGCAGTCAAAGAAGCAGTGTCTCTTCCCGAAATGGATGAAGCCAGACTAACCAAGTAGGGAGAAAACTAATATGTGATAATTTCTTGAGGTGTACACATCAATGGGGGAATGATTAAAGGATAGAATCTTGACAATGTCTGATTGATTCTCCTGCTGAGAAATTTGTAAATGAAGTTAGTGTTCAGGAAAAGAGGTTGAAAAGAGGTAAACTTGGATCTATCTTATTCTATGTAATGAGATTGGGTCTGGTGCTTTTTAGGATTCCAAGACATTCTGAGAAGTTTGTGTGCATCTTTTTCTTTAGTACTATTGGTTTTAGCACTTAATAGTGCAGTTGATGAAGACTAAGACTTGCATTACAATTTTATTTAACTGCTGAACATCAATTGAACTTCATAAAGGACAGCTCGGTAGAAGTACACAAAGTGACAGGCCTGGAGTCAGGAAGACTTCTCTTTATGAGTTCAAATTTGGCTTTAGACACTTACTAGCTGTGACCTTGTGCAACTCACTTAAATTTATGTAAACTCAATTTTCTTCTCTGTGAAATGAGCTGGAGAAGGAAATGGCAAACTGCCCCAGTATCTTTGCTAAGAAAATCTCAAGTGGAATTGATCCAGCTATTTTGCAAAGTAATTTGGAAATATACTAGCATTATCACTACTGGGTCCACATCTCAAAGAAATCTTTTTAAAAAGAGAGAAGGACCTTTTAAGACAAAAATATTTATAGCAGCTCTTTTTGTGGTGGATAGAATTGTAAATTGAGATTTCCATCAGTTGAAGAAGTTGTGGTATATGATTGCAATCTATAGCAACTCTGGTGCTATAAAGAATGATAAGCAGGATGATTTCAGAAAACCCTGGAAAGATTTACATGAACAGTGACAAAGTGAAGTGAGAAGAATCAAGAGACCATGTATACAATCACAGTGAAACTATATGATGATCAGCTGTGAATGGCTTAGCTATTCTAATTAATACTATGATCTAAGACAATTCTAAAGGACTAGTGATGAAAAATGCTATATACCTCCATAGAAAGAAGTGATGGAATTTGAATGCAGATCAAAAACTAGAATTTTCACTTAAAAACTTTTTTTTTTTAGTCTGTGTTTTCTTTTACCACTTGAGTGATATGGAAATATATTTTGCATGATTGCATATGTATAGTCTAAATAAAATTTCTTTCCATCTTTGGGGGGGATTTGGAGGAAGGGAGAAAATTTGGAACTCAATATTTTAAAAAATTAAAATATTTTACATATAATTGGGAAATATTATTTTAAAAAACAAATGAAATCACAAAGAATTGGACATCACTGAGATGACTGACCACCACCAATAAATTTAGCTCAAAGATATACTAAAAACAAACATGCACATACTCTCTCCATTCCCCACTCTTCCCCTACCTTTCCCTATATCATTTCAGTTTCTAGGGAGAGTAGGCTTAGAATTTGGCTCAGTCTCCACATAATATTGATCCCATAAAATGTAATTGATCCTACTAGACTATTCATTTCAGCTTTTGCTGGAATAGATCTTGAAAGTCACTTCCAAAGGTCATTCCTTGATTTTTAAAGCATTGGTGTTTTTGTATTCATTGGCTACAAACCTGGCCTGGATTCTGACTCCTGGAGTCCTATGATTCCCTTTTCCAGCCTTTGAGGCTCCTAAGATTGGAGACTTCACTCCCTTTGTTTAAAACATAAAAAGAACAAACAAAAAGGTCAAGGGCCAAGGCTCATTTCTTAGGGCCATGTGGTTTCAGAGAAGGAAGAAGCTCCCTATATAGCTCATCTTACTGCATGATCCCTCAAGCTAATTAATGCCTTCTGTACTAACATTCTCTGAGTTCTAGATTCTGAGACCCTATACAGCAGTAATAGAAGGATTGAAGCTATCATGTATCCTGCTGTTCTGGGCAGTTGATCCTATGTAATAATTGTATAGCAGTCATTTTGATGAAAGATATTTACAGAATATAATTCTTTTTTCTATTATATACAATTTTTAAATTTTAAAATAAATTTAGCCTATAAGCATCCTGCTTGTCTGTTTTTTTTTTCTTTTTTGTCCTGTTCTCTTCTGTGCATTTTTAAAAAAGATGTTTCAGTGACTCTTTTATTTCTTTAAATTTTTTTATCTTGCTTTCTCCCCTCCCCATTTCCTTTTTCCCTCCTCACTTTATTGTAAAAATCAAACTAAAACAAAGCCTTTGTACAAATATGCACAGTCAAAACAAGTTCTTGCATTGACCATGTCCAAAAATGTATGTTTCTTTTTTCATCTTGAATCTATAACCTCTCTGTCAAATATAGAATTTTGATCAGAATTCTCAAGTTTTTCAAAATTATATTTTTTAAAAAAGTCATAGTTGTTATATATATTGTTCTGCTGGTTCTATTCACTTCATTTAGAATTCTTATACGTCTTCCCAGGTTTCTCTGAAATCATCCTCTTCCTCATTTCTTATGGTGTAAATTGTAGCAATACTTTTTTTTAACCTAGTGGCTAGGTTACTGTAAAAGAATGAGAAGAGCTACCTTGCTTTAGTGATGACAATATGAACATGAAATTTCCAATGAGAGTTAGGAATATAATTAATAGATGATCATAGATTTAGAGTTGGAAGGTATCTTACAAAAAAACCCTATTTTTTTAAATTTTAGAAAAAGCACCTAAAGTTTAAGAAAAGTTAAGGCACTTTAGACCCAGACAGATCTTGGTTGTTTGAAAGAAGGCAGGCTTTAAGATAATGCTGAAAATGGCATCATCTTAGTCTGTGGTCTGACAATTGGACATTAAGTAGGAATTACAAGGACTTTAAAAACCAAAGTCAGAGAGGACTTTTGGACAGAGACACTGCCATTGGTGAGTCAGAAGTATTAAAAAAAGAAAGAGAGAAAGAATCTTTCTCTCTGTCAGCATTCTGTGTTCCAAATTCTTGGTGTTTGGGTAAGAATAATTCTTTTGAACAGAAAAGATTCTTAGAGACTATGTTCAGAAGACTGAAAGACTCCCCTGATGATGAACAAGGACATATTAAATTTTTTCATTAGTTGAATGACTGAATGTGTAAGGATTTCTCCTTTCCCAAAAAATGACTAGCTTAAGTTTTTTTCTTTTAGGCTAAAAGAGCCATAGAGCCCCTTCTTTTATTTGGAGGAATCCAGTCCTAAGTGAGTAGATACCCTATGCTAATATAAAAATCCAGTCCCAGGGAAGTGATTAATTCTTTATTACTTGAGATTGCACAAAGTTTCTCTTTATTTGTTTATGGAGCTGTTCTTCAGTCATATCCAACTTTTCACAATCCTGTGAATTGTACTGTCCATCTGTCCATGGCTTTTTTTTTTTTTAATTTTAACAAAAATACTGGAGCATTTTGTCATTTTTTTTTCTATGGTGGAAGTTAAGTGACTTGCCAAGAATCCCACAGCTAGTAGCTTGAATATGAATTTGAATTCAGGCCTTCCTAACTCCAGGACCAGCTCTATCCACTGAGCTACCTAGAAGCTATATATGGAATTGCTGAGAATTATTCTGATATCCATTTATTTTTTCTGTGTAAGTTATCTTGCAATTATGCTTTTATTAATAACTCCTTAATTTACTATTCTTGCATGATCTGTGAATACAGTATTGAACTAGATGGGAAACAAGGTTGTGATTTGTGCAGTAGGTAATGTAGAGCAGGACTTCTTAAACTTTTTCCTTTGCAATCTTTTTTTGCCTGAGAAATTTTTATGTGATCTCAGAGACATAGGTATATAAAATAGGTATACAAGCCAAACATTTACAGATAATAAATCACAATTTCATGACCCCCACATTCAATTAAAAGACCCTATATGGGGTTGGAATTCATGGTTTAAGAAAATGCCATGTAAGGTACCTTACACTGAATCTGTAGGGAATTAGGGGCTCCAGAGTCAGAGTATGAGAGCCATGTCAGCTTTGTAGGGGCTAATCTGGTATATTTTGGGATTGGTCATGGATTATAGATAGCTCAATAAAGGATACTTATAGACTATTGATTCAAACTAAGATTATCTAAAACTACATTACAATAATTTATTGAAGATTTTGGGGGTAGTGATGGTGGGGTTGACTTCATTGATGTTTCATGGTACAAATTGCTTACACCAATAACCTTGCTAATAAAGAGTTTGTTATTTATATAAATAGTTTCCATGTTCATTGGCTCTTTAAAGTTTTAGTTTGAATTGATTACATGAAAAGATACGGTGTATATAGTAGTAGGTCTGAGTTTTTTTTTCCCTTTCAAAATCCAGGGTATAATCTAAATCACTCTTTAAATGTATAACACTGATGGCTTGCCTGCTTTATGAACAGAGACTACACACTAGTGACTACTTTCCTGTTTTTGCCTTTATTCAGACTATATGAGATGGGG
Organism: Sminthopsis crassicaudata; assembly: GCF_048593235.1. Taxonomy (NCBI): domain Eukaryota; kingdom Metazoa; phylum Chordata; class Mammalia; order Dasyuromorphia; family Dasyuridae; genus Sminthopsis; species Sminthopsis crassicaudata. Next base: position 148,172,716 of record NC_133622.1, read on the forward strand.
GAGAGACCAGAAATAAAGATATATCATTCGTGCCCAATGAAGAATACCATGCCAAAGACATCACTAAGGATTTAAGGGATGTACCTTAATACAGAAAAATAGCAATGTGTCCTTGTTTAAAAGCAAACAGATAATAGATAGTGATATGACTAATGACTTATAATAGGACTGATTTAAGAAACCAAATGTTCTAGAAAGGATATTGCCAAATGAATGTTTTTCCACTCAAAGTTTCCAAGTATAAAAAATCACATATTTAAATTTCTCTCTCTCTCTCTCTCTCTCTCTCTCTCTCTCTCTCTCTCTCTCTCTCTCTCTCTCTCTCTCTCTCTCCTTTTTGTTCCTCCCTCTCATTTTCTGTTACATGTTTTTATTTTCTGTCTGACTTTTTAAAAAATTGACTTTAGAGATTTTTATTCTGTATATCCTCAGCAGCTGCAGAAATTTCTTTCTTGAGGGTAGAATTGATTTTTTGAAAATATCCAGATGTCATTCAGAGTCACATCCCTTAGATAATAACAATAATAGCTAGCATTTATATAGTACTTTAAAGTTTGCAAAGTACTATATGTCATCTTATTTGACTCACAACAATTTAGTGGGTGCTATTATTATCTCCATTTAAAAAAGAAGAAACTGCAATACAGAGAGGCTGTATATCACACAACAAATTTAGTGTATGAGGCTGAATTGGAACATAGATCTTCTTGATTCTAGAACAATGTGCCATAGTAAAAATAAAAACAACCACAACAGCAAGAATATTTGTTATGTGGCAAACATAGTGATAAGCACTTTATAATTACTATTTCACAACAAGCCTGAGAGACAGGTGCTATCCCCATTTTATAAGGTGAGGAAACTGAGGCAAACAGAAATTAAGTAACTTACCCAAGCAGTTAGTATTTGAAAACAGATTTGAACTTAAGTTTTTTCTGATTCCAGGGTCATTACTCTCTCTACTATGCCATCCAGATGGATACACAGACAGATTGACAGGAAGATAGTTAGCTAGATGATAGATAGATAGATAAATGATAGATGATAGATGAATAAATAGAAAAATGGATGACTGATAAATAGATGGAAGATTGATAGATAGTTGGATCATAGATGATCAATAGATGGATTATAGATAGATAGATACATAGATGACAGAAAGAAAAAGAATTTGTTAAGTGTTATCACATGTTGGGCACTGGGTTAAGTGCCAAGGATACAAATATAAGAAAACAAAGCAACTGCTACTTTGATGGAGGTTATAGTTTAATAAAAGAAGACAAAATATAAATGGAAGCTGGAGGAAAAAAAAAGGCAATTAGAGCTCTTGTACCAGGGAAAGGCAGCTGATGGGAGAAATTGGAGAAGATTGGAAAGTAAGGTGAGGTAGAAGTGAAGTGAACAGCATGGCAGGAGCTTCTCCAAAAATGGTGATTAAGTACTTCTCAATCAGTGAGTAGACTCATCTCTAGATGGGCAAGACCACTAAAATATCCAATCATTGTCAATCCTTGTTATTTCCACCTCTGGGCTCATCTCTTGTAACCATCTCATCTTTTCATTCTAAATGTCATCACCCCACTCCAGTGAACACTACTTCTTTCCTGGGATATTTTGCAATAGCTCCTTATCTTTTTAATCTCCACTTTCCTTTTACCCCATCCTTCTAAAAATCACCATATTTATATTTCTTATGCACACATCTGAAAACCCAGGAGGAATCCTGTTGTTTACTCAGTAAAACCCAAAACCCCCATTCTGGCATTAAAAATCTCTTTCAGCTCATCATTTTCCCCTTAAACCAGGAATCTTTCTAACTTCCCTATTTCTTTTGAGGGTATCACCATTGTTCCAACTCACACAAATATCCAACAGTCTTGTAATTGGTCTCCACAAATCCATTCTTCCCCTTATCCAAATCATGTTTTACATTTTTTGCCAAAAAACATTTATATGAAGTACAGGTCTCATTTCTTTGTTCAATAGGCTCTAGTGTCTTTCAGTTGTTTCTAGGATAAAATTCAAACTACTTAGCTTGCATTTAAAGTCCTACATAATCTAGGTCTCTACAACCTTTCCAATTTTATTTCACATTACCTTCCTTCATACACTTTACATTCCTACTCATTAAAAAACCTATTGATCTAACTTTAGCCTCTGTGTTTTGCCTTAAATCTGTTACCTTACAAGCATTTTTTATCTTGTAGAATAATTAGTGTCCCTCAAAGCTCACCTCAAATTTCATATTTCATTGGAAGCTTTTACTGATCTCCTTAGATCATCTTCTATTTGCTTATCTATGTTCCCGTAACTTTCCCTCAGTTGAAAGTTAGCTCAACGATAGCAGCAATAGTGGTTTTTTTATGTTTCTAATTTCTAGTAAAATGATTTACACATAGCAGGTGAATAATGAGCAAAATCTGCTGAAATGATGAATGTAACCCTGCTTTTTGGTAGAGGC
>NC_133622.1:148177676-148322676 GCF_048593235.1 Sminthopsis crassicaudata
CTGTATCTGACTTTTCATGACTACACAGATCATAGCATTCCTTTTATCTTTCACTATCTCTTGAAGTCTGTTTAAGTTCATGTTTGTTGTTTCCATGACACTCTCTATATAGGCATGTATCTAGAAATGTGAAGTAAAAGCAAAAGACATTAAGAAAACATTTTAAAAATGTTTGCTGAATTTAATTGATCCCATGGTGTACAATTTATTATCTTATTTTTTTCATTCTAGAATTATCCTGACACTGTATTTCAGCCAATTTGTATGTAGATGATAAAATTAAAGACTTAAAAACAGTTTAAAAGTAATTATTTTTGTCCAGGTCTAATATTCAAGCAGAAATACCAGGTCTAAGATAGCATAAGTCACATGTGAGACTACCTACTATAATCAGCCCAGAAATGGAGACTGAGCTGAGGTTTGGATTCCCTGTTAGTCACTTAGCTGTTCCTAATGAGGGATGAAACTACACACAGAACTCTGTAACCATAGTGACTAAGCTATTCCACTTGAACTTTTTAATGCTCAGGATCAGAGCCTGAAGGCCTCCTGGGCCTAGAACTCCCAATGGTGTTGTTGGGAGCCATTTCTGGGCTCAGGCTACAGGATGAAATCCTGAAACAGAGATAATGATTTGTTTTTGTTTTTTGTTTTTTTCTCCTTTACTCTGGTACATTATTAAAAAAAAAAAAAAACAACAGTGATAATGACCAACAGAATATAGAATTATTAACCAATTGAGTGTGAAGTTTAGAGCCAAATCTTGCAGCCTTCTAGCTCCTCCATGAATATTGATCCCTGTAACAGGAAAATGCCTGGCACCATGACAATGCTTACTTGGAGTGCTATAGCATTTACCTCAAATAAAAAAACAAAGGGCAAATACTATGTACCTTGACAATCCTTGAGATAAAATGGATGCATTTGAAATAAAAACTCTAGTGTCCAATAATAACAGGATCAGAAAATAAAACTAAATTGTTCAGTTGGACTGTTTATTGAAGGAACAGACATCAGAGATGAATGCTAAAACCATTCATCAGCAAAAGGAAGCTTAAAGAGAGACTAGGTCTATTGATAATTTTCACAGAGGTAAACTTTGATAAGATGAAATGATGATTTGACACAGAGGTAAACTTTGATAACACATTACTGTTTAATCCTTATTTTGTTTATATCAAGGAAAATAATTTTTGGATTAATAAAAATATAATAGAAATCTTTAAAATAGAAAAGAAGATGATTAGAGAGTACCCAGTTACCTTTGAGTACAAGTGGTCATTCCTGGATTAATTATTCAATAGCCAAGTATCAGTAGGAAAATTGGCTGTATAAGGGGGAGAGAAAAGCTACTTGTCTCTACCCTAAGAATGTTGGTCTCATCAGGTTATCTAGTCATATGTCTTTTCCCTTCGACCAAATATTCTCCAGCAACAGCCCTTAGCTCCATTCCTACAAAAATTGTCATGAGTGGGTGAGGGTAGGGAGAGAAAAGAGAAGAGGCAGTATGACCCAGAAGAACCCTGTCAAACAGAAATATCAGCTGGTTTGCTTTTGACTTAAGGCAAACCTGGATGCAATTTGCATTCTGTTTTTGGACATTGATACAAAATGTAAAAGAAGTAATCATCAGTAAGATCCTCTCTCATTTACATCAGTACTACCCCAGATAAAATACAACTCTGATGTGTCATTTGGCAGCTTGCTATTTTAACTATTTATTTTTGATAACTTAATGATTAGGTCATGAGTAAACTATCCAGAGTCTTTAGAGATAATGCACATGATCCGAGGGAGGTCTGACATCCTTCTCCACCCATTTCTGCCATTTTTCTTCTCTCTCTCTCCTTCCTTCCCTACCTCCTTTCTTCCCTCCTTCCCCCCATTTCTTTCTCCCTTTTCCCCTCATTCCTCCTCCTTCCCCCTTTTCTGGAGACTAGAGATTACAGGAGAATGAAGAAGAGAAAAATGTAGACAAACAATTTACTGCCTTAAATCAGATAGTTGCCTAACTTAATTTATTAACTTTAAATCAGATAGTTGTCTCGGACTATGGGGCTTGAATCAACAACAGACAAAGAATGATTTTTTAAAAAGGATTTATTCTTTGTCTGGGGTATTAAAAAAGATATCTGCTTAGTGTGGCGTAGTGGCTCATAGTCTCAATTCTATGCTGTAAAAGAATGTCAGCCTATGTTAGTCAGGGAAAGACTTTTTAGCCATTTAACTTCAACAGATAGCAAAAGAAAACAGTAATGATTCCTGCAGAGCTGAAATTCAGCAAATGGTAAGAGAGAACAGCTTAGTGAACAAAAACCTAGTAGATATACCCAGGAGAAAGTGATAGAAGGAGTAGAAATAGGAAGATCATCAGAAAGTAACAGAGAAAAAGATCAGGAAGTTATCAGAGGACAATGGTAACTTGGCAGCATTAGAGGTATGAATCCACTTCTGCCTTGATTGACTACATATATTTTCTCAAATGTGCTTGCATGCGTACTCCCTGGGTAAGTGTTTTCTGCTGTGTGCTTTTCTCCACTAGGGGTTTGGCTGCCTTAGGGAGAGTTGTAAACCCAATGTGTGTATTGAGGAATTTATTTGTTCTGCTTTTTGATTAAATTAAAACATTTTTAAAGCCAATGTATCCGATACCTCTTTAGCACAAGTAAACCTTGATTTTGACTGAAAAAATACCTTGAATTTTTTTTGGAGACCCAAATGTGAAAGGAAATAGAGCTCTGGTACAAAACTATGCAGTTTTCCCAATGTACATATGGGTTTTGAGCTGTGTTGGTGTGGTTTTTACAGTATTTTATATAAAGAAAATGAAAATATACCAGCAATAATAATATCAGAACACAGCACAATTCCAGATTATTGATATCCAAGAGTAGTTCTGACTGGCTCACTGGAGTGGATTATTAACTTTAGCATGTACATTTACATTCTGGAAATCAGCAAACAAGCTATAAGTTAGTTTGATTTATTGTTTATTATTTTGACTGTTTAGATTTAAGAAAGTAATGAGAAAATGTTAATAAAGCAGATTAATCTTTAAAGTGTGTCATGTATTTATGGAGAGCTGATTTTTAAACACTGTTCATGACTACTATCTTAAATTTGATAAGATTTCACTTTTACAAAATGTGGACCAATTAAGGCCAGGCTTGCTTCAAATAACCTTTGGTTTCATATCTGTTTTGAAAAAAAAAATGACATAAAGCTATATACTCAGAAATTTTCATGTATTTAAAAATACTTGTAAAGGTTAATAAAGGCTTAATTCATTCTTATCTGTTACTATTTACTGCCACCTTGTGGCCATTTTATTTTTCTCTTTGAAAGAGCATAATATATGTTTTAAAAAAACGTGGGTTTTAAAAAATATTGCCTACGTGTATTAGGTTATATTGTCCTTCAAATTTAGACTTAGGAAATATAGTATCATGAGATTCAGCGATAAATTGATAGATCTCTTCTAGCCCAACCTGACCATTTTATAGATAAGAAAACTGGGGTTCAGAGGTAAAGGGATTTGTCTATACATTTTCTTTTTAAGTTTCACTGATAAGTGAGGATAGAAATGGTATAATTTTTTTTTAAATTTTATTCATTTTTCCAAATTATCCCCTCCCTCCCTCCACTCTCTCCCCCCGATGGCAGGTAATCCCATACATTTTACATGTGTTATAATATAACCTAGATACAATATATGTGTGTAAATACCAGAAATGGTATAAATTTAAATTGTGAGCTCCCAGGTGACAATGTGGAAAGGTATGGGAGAAATAGAAACTGTCAAGCCCACAATATAATCACTAGTTATTAAACTTACAATAAAAACATGATAAACAATGATACCCTCATGAGGTTCAAACACATCCACAAAGTGGATTAAAGGGAACAACTATCAGACAAACAAAATTTCCTTTGCCCAACTTTAAATAACTAACCATGGAGGAATTTGGCAGTTTGAGTCTATGTTCTATGATCTACCTGTAGGAAGAGCCCTGGATATTTTTGTTTTGGACAGCATGGGTTCTATCATTTTGAAGTGGAAGTACTCAACCAGTAGGAGATATTGCTTCTGTACAAAGAATCAATAGTCTAAAGGAGAAAGCAGCATCTAGGAGCAAGAATTCCGGACATAGAGAAGGGAGTCACCTGTGGACTTGAGAGAAAACTAGCTCTCGTAATTAAGAATTATGACCTGGAGAGGAGTTGATCTTGGGAGCCCAGCTGAATACAACATAACTAGGAGTTAGAAACAGCTTTCATATATTCTCAGAGTTCAGGCGAATCCCAATTTTCGAGTGATGCTGTGTATATTTGAGGGGGATTTCCCCCCAGTTTGATGGAGGATAGGCAGGGAAGCTACTCTTCTTTCATTGCTAAGGACTAATTATATGTGAACAACTTCAATTCCAGAGGATTAATGATTGAAATAAGCTAGCCACTGACAGAGAGGTGATAGATCCAAGATGTAGAATAAGAGATCCATTTTCATATAGGGCTACTACAGGAATTTGGTTAGCTTGACTCTGCACTCTTGACTCTACAAGAATTTTGTTGTTCTTTTTTCCCACATGAGTATGGCATGGGAGAAAGGGAGTAGGGAATTGGAGAAGGTAACAACAAAAAAAATGAATCAGTGGAGTATCTAAAAAATGCACAGATTGAATGACAGAAAAAGTCAGAGACAAGTAAGATAGTTTTGAAAGATGTATGTTGAATTTGTTATATGTTTAAAAGGAAAGAAAGGTGAATATAGTAGAGGCTTGCAGTTTCATATTTCATCCTCTTGTCCTATCATGCTATATACATATGAATATATGTTTATACATGCACACATACCCATGCACACACATGTATGTGTAACACACATATATAAATATGTACATATATATACATATACATATGTAAATATCTATTTATCTATATACACACACTTACACACCCTATTTTATGTAGTATTTGTTGATTGCAGAATAAAAAAAAAAAAAAGAAAAGAAAATCCAAAATAAAAGAATAATAAAGTAGTGTGTGTTTGTGTGGGGAAAGAGTTAATTGTTTCTACTGGCTGACAATCAGAAGCTTACTCATTAGAGACTTGTGAATTATAGAATTAGGTACAGTTGTAGGCTACCCCTAGAGTGCCCAAGACTTAAGTCTCACCCACTCTGGGGAGCCTAACCTGTAAGCCTGCATTTAGTCCATAAACCCACAACCTTGTATATACTTTCTCTAGAAAATCCTTTCACCCTCATTTTTATGGGTTCATAAATAGAGATGCTCAGGCAAGAAGTTATTGTCCCAGTCACTCTAAAGAGTAATTTATTTGGAAAGCTTATTCTTATCTTATGTTCACAGATTTAGCCAAGGACAAAAAGGTAACAGATTTAAAAAACTTATTTCCTCTCTCTGAACTTAGATGTTTACTCACCCAATGGGCAGACTGAACCTATTCTGCTAGATGCATTTGGGTGAAGCTATTAGAAGAGTAATTTTAAAATCCTTTCTCTACCTCACAAATCATTCCCATATTTTCAATCCCTTTTCTAGGATGTTTCTCTCTAGATTAGGGGAAGGAAAAGATTGTTCAGGGAAATTCTCTTAATGAAGTTGATGAGGTCATAGGTGATAATATTTTGTTTGAGACTTTTGAAAACATTTTTTATCTTTAGCAAGAGATCTGGTTTATGTTAATTTGCATTTAAAATTTTTTGTTTTATTAACTGTATTTTAACACAATTGCATTTAGTAACATTAGTCTGGGAAAGGTTCTAAATGTTCCATCAGATGCCAAAGAGATTTATGGCATAAGAAAATTTAAGATATCCAATTTAGAGTATGAATATGTTCTTTGCCACATTTAAAAAATATTTTAATAGTTTTTATTTACCAGATATTTGCATGGGTAATTTTACATCATTGGTAATTGCCAAATCTTTTGTTCTAATTTTTCCCCTCCTTCCCCCCCCCCCAAGATGGCAGGTTGACCAATACATGTTAAATATATTAGAGTATAAATTAAATACAATATATGTATACATGACCAGTTGTTTTGCTGTACAAAAAGAATCGGACTTTGAAATAGTGTACAATTAGCCTGTGAAGGAAATCCAAAATGCAGGCGGACAAAATTAGAGGGATTGGGAATTCTATGTAGTGGTTCTTAATCATCTCCCAGAATTCTTTTGCTGGGTGTAGCTGGTTCAGTTCATTATTGCTCTATTGGAACTGATTTGGTTCATCTCATTGTTGAAAATGGCCACATCCATCAGAATTGATCATCATATAGTATTGTTGTTGAAGTATGCAACGATCTCTTGGTCCTGCTCATTTCACTCAGCATCAGTTCATGTAAGTCTTATAGTTGGTCATTTCTTATAGAACAATACTATTCCATAATATTCATATACCACAATTTATTCAGCCATTCTCCAATTGATGGGCATCCACGTAGTTTCCAGTTTCTGGCCACCAAAAAGAGAGCTGCCACAAACATTCTTGCACCTACAGGTCCCTTTCCCTTCTTTAAGATCTCTTTGGGATATAAGCCCAGTAGCAACACTGCTGGGTCAAAGTTTGATAACTTTTTGAGCATAGTTCCAAATTGCTCTCCAGAATCATTGCCACATTATTAAGAAAACAAATGGCAATTGCTGATTAGGTTTCAGTTATCAGGGTGGTCCCAAGAAGAACTGGCTGGTTTGGAACTTCTCATTCTTTCCTGAGAAATGAGTTTCAGGGACTGGGGCTATTCCAAGATGATTGACTCACTAGGACTCAGAAGGATTGATTGAATGCATTATCTTTCCTAGTCCATGAAAAGAGGACAGACCATTCTTGGTATCTTTTCTGTCTTTTTGCCATTTGGAGTGACTGGATAACACTAGACCAAACCTTGATCTTGGATGTAGGATGTTGGGAAGTCACCACAAATCATTAATGGCTGGCTTGGGAAGATTTATATATATTCACCCACAGTTTTCTCATATATTTGGCCTGAGTGTGAACCTTCTGGCCCTAGAGATATCAACATGTGGGGCAGAGCTGAAGTATTCTGGAGTTTAAAGATTTTATTTTTAAATAATGTACTGATTAATTTTGTTTTTAAATCACTGACATTTCCTAATGAATCAGACAATATTTATTAATTACCTACTATATGCCAGGTACTAGGCTAAGTCCACTAGGAATACAATAGTAGACAAAAAACAGCCTCTGATAATTACTCATAAATTACTCATATTACACATATTTCTAAGAAGGACTACATAGGATTTGTGGTAAAAAGGGATTTTTCAGAATGTTAAAGTATTGTCCCATTGGGAACCTCAAGGTCAATTTCCTTAGAAAGTGTACTATGATTGCATTGTATCTTTTCTGTTTGTTTATGGGCTTCTGTATTCTCTCTCTCTCTGAGATATAAAAATAAAGGTTTTTCCTATCAAATATACATTTGCTGTCCTGAAAGATTGTCCATGAGTTGAAACCTTATTACTAACATATACACATTATATAGTTATTTTTAAAATGATGAAAACTATTATATAAAACAAAAAAGATACAATTATTTGCATTGGGGAAACATTAAAATATTTCCCAGTAAATACAAAGGTAAAGCAAGGATGCTTTTTGTCCCTTCTATTATTTGATCTAATTCAAGAAATTCTAGTGATTAAAAATAAAATAAGGGAAAGATATAAAATGTTTAAACATTGTTAAAGAAAAGACAATTATCTCTGATGATTACTTAGAAAATATTTAAACAATTAAAAGATTTATAAAATAGAATAAAATAAATTTAAATCTGCATTTCTATATAACAATAACAAAATCATAAGGAAATACTAGAAAAAGAAGTCCTGTTAAAATAGCTTCAGAATTCATAAATCATCTGGGAACCATTTTACCATGACATACTCAAGACTTATAAAAATTCAATTTTAAAATATTCTTTAATGAAATAGGGGATGACAAATAATTGGAAGAAGATTCATTACTTATAGTTGGGCCATGCCAAAATAATAAAAATTCTGACACTATCTAAATTAATGCAAAGATTTAGTGCTATAACAAATTATCAAAAGGTTACTTTATAGAGATAGACAAAATAATTTAAAAATACATTTAAAGGAAAATTTTAAAAGCTGAAGCAAAATAATGGGGAACAGAGAAGCAGAAATTAAAGGGAAATAGTACTTTCAGTTCTCAAATTAAATTACATAAAAGCATAAGCAACATTTTAATTACAGGTTAAACAGAAAAATAGGCTAGTGGAACAAACTTAAACAAGAATTAAAAACAGTTGAATGGAACAACCCAATGTAGCATCCCCTTTTAAGCACCTAAGTAGTACAGTGGATAAATCTAGGGTCTGGAAATCTATACCTGGGTTGAAATCTATCTTCAGACATATCCCAGTTGCATGATCTTGGGTGAATCTTTTCTCTTTGCTTCAATTTTCTTATCTATAAAATAAGGATAATGATAGCAGCTGTCTCCCAAGGTCATTGTAAGGATCAAATGAGATATAATTATAAAATGCTTAGTAGTGTGTGGCACACAGTGAATGCTATAGAAGTGTTGGTTGTAATTCTAGTTATCATTGCTTCCTCAATTCCCACTTGTATTGGGCAGGCTGATTTCCAGAGGTTGGCTGCTAATTACATGGAATTCTAGGGTTAACTCTCAGGGCATGAAGTTTCTAGTACCATCACTCACACATTGTCATCTGATGAGCTTCACATTGTCAGTTAGTCAAATTCACTCTATTAGCTGTCAAGAAAGAGATGAGAAAATATAACAAGAATTATAGTTACCAAAAGCAAAAAAAAAAAAGACTTCTTTCCTCTCATATGGAAAGGAGGAGAGACTAGGATCAAATGTAATTAGAAAGATAGCCAGGCATATGTGTAGGGAGAATGTTGGGCTTAAGACATTATTATTGCTGGAACTCTCTTTCTCTTTAGATCTCTGAGGATAAGATCTAAGTTCATCATCAGAATTCTTCTTCATCATCAGAAGCATCTGAAGCTGACACTACTCTCAAGAGTCTTGTCTTCCTGCTGTCACCTGCAGGTGTTTCCTCTATCATTGGGAACTACTGTTCTGATGGATTGTGACATTAACTCCAGTAACCCTTAGGATCTTTGGTTTTTCTGATATGGATATTCCTCTCTAAAAATGCAAAAGATTAGAAAAGAATAAACACACACATACATACAAAGAAGTAACATGCTTATAGACAGATGGCAGTGAAATAGGAGATATGACACTTGCCCTTTCCTGCACCAGGACATTCACTTTGATCATGGCCAGGAAGAAAAAAATAGTATAACTCCCCTAAAACAAAAGGACAGCTTAGGGTGGATCATTTCTTGGATCTTTACACTCAGTGCTGTCTCATCAACTCATGAGTCATCAGTCTTTTCAGTTTCTCAACTCACTATTTCATATTGTATGATTATTTGGAATCAGAGCAGGGAATATCTGTCCCTGTTCTGTATAAGTCACCAGGAAGATCTGATTTGAACATTCTCTAAGGTATGGTCATTATCGTTTCATATCCTCTTTATATCAATGCTTAATAAACTCAAACTCACAACCTACTTGGATAATTCCTTATTTCCAAAGAACTGCTAGGAAAATTGGAGAGCAGTGTGGCAAAAAATAAGTTTAGTTAAGCAATTTGCAATATATAATATTAGAATGCAATAAATTTCAAATAGATAATTGTCTTAAATATCAAAAGTCACAGCACAAACAAATGAGAAGAAAATGAGTGGAGGGAACTTTTACAACCATTGCTAGGGACAGAATTCTTTTTTTTTAAATTTTTGTTGATTTTATTGTTACATGATACATTTGCTTGGTTTCCTAATATTAAACCAATCTAATATTCATGATATAAATCCCATTTCTTCATAGTATATGATTTTTACAATGCTATTACAGTCTCCTTGCTCAAATTTCATTAAAATTTTTGCATCAATTATACATTAAGGAAATTCATGTATAGTTCCCCCCCCCTCTGTTTTTATTCTCCTTGAATTAAATATCAAGACCATATTTGTGTAGGGACAGAATTCTTAAATAAACATGACATAAGAGAAGATGAATAGATAAATTAGATGGTATTGATTACATGAAACTGAAAGACTTTTTTGTCTTACAACTAAAATCAAGGATAAGAAAAACTATTGATTGGGACAAAAATATTTTCATCGAATATCTCTGATAAATTTGCTATATAAGATATATAGAAAACCATCACAAATATATAAGACCAAGAATTAGTCCTCAATGGATAAGTGGCGGAAAGATAGAGATGAATGGTTCTCAAAAGAAGAGTCATAAACCATAAATAATCTTCTAAAAGTTTCTTTGGAAGATAAATGCAAGCTGAAACAATTCTATGATATCCATCTGTGGTAAGGGCAATTATCTTGCCCCCTCCATCCCTCATTCAGCTTAGACTAGTTTTTTTTTTCCTTAAGAATTATGGAAATGTTTTTCAAAGCTTGGTTGGCTCAGAGGAATAAGACCTTAGAATGTTGACATCCATCCTTATTTCTTGATTACAAAGCAGACATAAAAAGAGGGGGAAATTCTCAGATGCTCAATACTCAGCTGAATCAAGTCAGTGCATTGTCAGTGTCCATCCTTGTTGAATGTCCTCTTTTATGGTTAAGCAAATAATCTTTGAGTAACCTATGAATGACACATTTTGTTTCAGTATTGAACCAAACTAACAGGAGTTAGGTCAGTTAAGAATAAATCATGTCCAGCTCAGAATGACAACAAATTGGGAAAGTTAAGAAAAGATAGAAATGATCAATGTTAGAGCCTTCCTGGAAGGACAGGAAGACAAACTACATTGTTGTAGAAATCTTACATTGCTCCAACTACTCTGAAAAGCAATTAGAAATTATATTTTTAAAAAGGGACTGAAACCTAGGAATGTCTTAGCTTGTATGGGCTTTCAAGAGGTAGTAGTTAAATTTTCACTGTGAGCATTTGTACCTTAGAAATTGATAAACACCACAGTCACGATTTGATTTATTGTTTTGATGATTGTTAGACTTAAGAAAATGATGGAGAAAATATCAATAATGTTGATTATATTTAAAAGAGTATTGTGGGTATCTATTCTCCCTAGAAAATTTCTTATGACTAAGAATAAGAGTAGAACTGAGAAGATGAGAAACATTTTTAAAAGGACTATTGATCCAACAGGAGAAATTTGGGGGCATTAAGCTTTTAAAATTTCTTTTTATTTATTTTGTTAAATATTTCCTAATTACATGTGCATTTTTAACATGAATTTTTTAAAAATGAGTTTTACATTCTCTCTCTTCCTCCTGTCCATCTCTTCCCCTTCCTTGAGAAAGCAAGCAATTTGTTATTGATTATATGTGACATTATACAAAAAATCCACATTAGCTATGTTGCAAAAGAAAACATGAACACAAAATTAAAAAAAACCTTCAATTTTGCATTCAGAGTTCATCAATTATCTCTATGTAAATAGATAGTATTTTCATCATGAGTACTTTGGAATTGTCTCAGATCATTATCTTAATCAGAGTTAAGTCTTTCAAAGTTACTTATCCTTACAACATTGATGTTACTGTGTAAAATGCTTTTCTGGTTCTGCTCGTTTCACTTTGCATCAGTTTATACATGTCTTTCCTATTTGGACATCATCCTGCTTGTCATTTCTTATACCATCATGCTATTCTAGTACAATCACATACCATGACTTGTTTGGCCATTCTCCAATTGATGGGCTTTCCCTCAATTTTCAACTCTTTGCCACTCCAAAAAGAGCTTTGTAAATATTTTTGTACATATTCATCCCTATTCATTTTCTTTGATTTTTTTGGGAGGGGAGATACAGACTTAATATTGGTATTGTGGGATCAAAGGGTATGCACAGTTTGGGTATAGTTCCAAATTGTTCTCCAGAATGGTTCATAGCAAATTGTGACTTTTTGAGTGAAAGGTGGGAGGCTGTCATAGTTCATTGAACAGAAAAGACCCAATGCAGAAGATATGGCAGAACATCTGAAAAAGCTTGGAAGCCGGCAACTTTAAGAGGGTTGCAGCTGAGTGATTCCTGATTGGTCAGAGAGAATTGAATTTCAATGGCCAAGATATCCAGTGACAGCTATGACCCTTCTGCATCATCTCTGGAAGAAAGCAAACCTTTTCATCTTTTCATAAGAACTTTTGCTGTCCTCTGCCACCTCTGGCTGAAGAAGGAAAAGTGGAATGGAATGGACAGCTCATACCTTAGTAAATAAGACGTGTCATTATGCAGTAATCTCCATTCTAATGGAGCACTAAAACATCTGAGTGAAAAACTAGCTAGATTGTTCTATATATTCCAGAGGTAGCCAGTTTGATGAGCTTTGCAATTTTTTTTAGCTTAAAGAGAACCTCTAATCATCTTAAGAGTTAAAACTTTATGCCTTTTGAAGTGTGTTGATTGAAGGAACTTATAAAGTCTATGAATAGAAAATTGAAGATTTCCCTAGCTAAAGAGTGGTGAGGATAAAGAATAAAGCAATGAATGATGTGAATGTTCCTAGATGGACCAATGTCATTGAAACTTTTAGAATTGTGAATTATCAAAAGCAAATGAGTTTTCTCCTTCATGTATTTCTATATCAGGTTTTCTATTAGTGTGTGCACCTATTGAGTGCAATGGTGGAGAGTGTGACCTGGGTTTATATGTGTATTGTAATGTATTTTGTTATTTGTATATTTGTTTTAATGTAGTTATTTGATTATATTTACTATATTAATCTTCTTCTTGTTGTTTAGTTGTTCAGTTGTGTCCAATTTTTCACAAGACCATGGTTCATAGCATAGCAGGTTCTTCTATTCTCCACTATCTTTTCAAGTCTGTCCAAGTTCATGTTTATTGTTTCTATGATATTATCTATCCATCTCATCTTTTGCCATCCCGATTTCCTTCTGCCTTCAATCTTTCCTAAGATCAGGGTCTTTTCTAAGAATCCTGGCTTCTTATGTTGTCAAGGTATTTTAATGCCAGTTTTCAGATTATAGTCTGAATTAATTTCTTTAAATAATGATTGATTTGATCTCCTTGCTGTCCAAGTCCAAGAGTCCAAGACTCTCAAAAAACTTCAATTTGGCACCATTTAGCTTTCCTAATAGTCCAACTCTCATGGTCATACATTGCTACCGAAAAAAAGAATCCAGAAGTTTTATATGGACTGTTGTTGTCAAAGTGATATCTCTACTTTCCTCTTGTTCATTTTGTATATATATATAGGCGTACATTCCAAATTTTGGGAGATAGACATATTTTGTTTTTGCTATTATTGCTCAGGAATTACCTTTTTCTTTTCTTTGTTCATTATTTAATATTTTATTTTCTCTCAATCACATGTAAAACAATTTTTAACATTTGTTTTTAAAACTTTGAGTTTCATATTTTCTCCCTTGTTCCCTTCCCACTCTTCCAATTGAGAAGGCACATGGTAAGTTATGAAAAATACTTCCATAAGTCAAATTTTGAAAGAAAACAAGGACATCCCCCCCAAAAAATTAAGAAAAAATAAAGTAAAAAGAGTATTCTTCAATTTGTATTCAGACACCATTAGTTCTTTCTTTGGATAGCATTTTTTATCATAAGTCCTCAGAGTTGCCTTGGAGCATTGCATTGTTGAAAATAGCAAATTCAAGAAATTATCTTTTTCTAACAGCTAATTGAGGCTACTGTCAAATTGTTAATGATGAACAACTTGAAAAGGAAACATGTTGCCTTCCTGATATTCTGTGTAGGCCAAAGATAGGCTATACTAAGATGTCTTTCTGATTCTGCTTCACCAGAAATAAAATCATTTGATGTTCTTGTAGAATAAATGAAGTTCATTTTAGCAGCATTATCAGTCATTGAAATTCAGAAATTTAAATTCATAATTTTATTTTCATCCTCAAAGTCTTTCCATGTGGAGATTATAAAATTCCAATGATAAAGTAAAACCAAGTTAGCCAGAGGTACACCATCTTTATCAATGCTTGAGTTTGGGAGATTGTTTAGAAGACATATTGTAAAATCAATCCATATGCATGAGGAGGTATCAACTAGATTCTCCAATGGAGCTTCTTTACCTTATATGACATTCATGATGGCCCAACATAAATTCTTAGTCAGTAAGATTTCACTATACTCTGGAAAGTACAAGAGCATTTTCTAATAAAAATACCCCCAATAACTTTCAGGAAAAGAACAAAAACGACTACTAGGGAGAGCAAATAAATTAAAAAGGACGAGATATCCTCTAGCTGCCTTCAGCTAAAATTCAAGTTGCCAGGCTTTGATGGATTTTCAAAGTGTTGAAAAGTACTAATAAATGGTGCTGCTGAACTACTCTAAATAATCTATGAAATTTAAGAGAAATTCTCCAAATTCTCATTTGGAGAATGAGAAAGATGCCAAAAGGCTGGAGAATAGCAAATGTTTTCCCAATCTTAAAAAAGGGAAGAGAATAATGTATATGAACTATAGGCTAGTTAGCCTGATATCTATTCCTGGCAAAATTCTAGGACAAATCACTAAGAGAATTGTATACAAACACTTTTGGAAAGGAAATAAATAGAAATATCAGGACAGTACATACCCAACTAAGCTGATTTAACTTTGACAGGATAACTAGAAGAATAAAAGAGAAGAATATATTTAATATAGTATGCTTATATTTGAGCATAATATCTGACAATATCTCATGGCACATACTGTGAATAAGATGGAGAGATAAAGGCTAGATGACAGGATAGTTAAGATGATTTTAAAATGGTTGAATAAATTAGTCCAAAGAATAGTTATCAATGTATTAATGCTGTATTAAAGCAAAGGTTCTTAATTTGTTCTTTATTTTTGTCATAGTTCTCTTTGGTAGTTTGATGAAACCCCAGGACTTTTCTTCAGAAAAATATTTGTTGCTTACATTTATAATGGAAGGAAAGAGAAATGTTTAGTGTTTAACATTTTTGGCTTAAATTTAAAACTAACATTAAAATATTTCAAGTTTGAATTTATTAAACTCTTATTATGTGCCAGGCACTATTCTGAGTATTTTACAAATGTTACATCATTTGATCTTCACAACAACTATGTGAGGTAAGAACTATTATTATGCCCATTTTATAGTGGAGGAAACTTGAGGCAGATAGAGATTAAGTCACAGAATAGAGAGAAAGGTCATATAGCTTATAAGAATTTGAGGTTTAAGCTCAGACCTTCCTGATTCCAGGCTCAGTGTTCTATGCTTTGCACTACTGGGCTGTCTAAATTAATGCTAAATTTCAGATACAATTTAGTGAAAACAAAATGTAACTTTCCCCCCATCCAGTTTCATGGGTCCCTTGAAATCTATTCATGGACACTTGATTTGTGTGTATGTATGTGTGTCCCAAATTAAGAACCTTACAGTTAGATAAAGGTCTCTAATGAAATGCTCTAGTGAAAGGCCCTTGGTCTTGTCCAATAAATACAAGTTGTCCCAAGTTTCTCTCATTTCCTTCTATAAATTATTTCTATTATTTATTTTCATTAGGATTTGAAATGCTAAGGATTCAAAATGTATGAGTTCATCTTTAAAATAGTATGACTTGTTTTGGACTCATTTTCACCACTCCCTACTCTCTCCGCTCTTCTTCAAGTTCTTCCTCATTAAGTTCTTGGTTTTTACTTTTTGTATCACTCAGCAATAGGCCTGGGGAATGGGGCCTTTTTCCCTTTACTATGCTCCTTGTTGTGGCTCTGTGTCACTCTGAAACTCCCTTTTACCCCACTCGGACTAAGGGAAATTCCATTTCTGTTCTGACCCTATCTCCATAGATTTCTTATTTATTTGGTTATTTTCTAATTTAAAAAATTCATTAAATCCTCTTTTTCTATTTTGTTAGCGGGTGTTCTCAAGGCAATAATTTTTCCTCTGAGGACAGCTTTAGTTGTTTTCCAGAAATTTTAATTTGTTATCTCATCATTGTCATTCCCTTTCCCAGATTTATTGTTTGTATGACTTGTTCTTTGGCCCACTCACTGTTCAGGATGCCAGTATCAAGTTTTCATCTAAGTCTTTGTGTGCTCCCTGTATTAATTGCCATTTTAAATTAGATTTCTCTTTTAAAGAGTACTAGAGTAAGTCCCTGGCAAGGTTCCCTTGCCGAACTTTTCCATGTGATCCTTGGAGATTAGATTCTCTTCTCATCAAATCACTGGCACCCATTCTGGTGGGTGCTGTACTAATCCTTTTAAACTAGATGATCTGGTTGTGAGGGATTTTCGACTTGGAACTAGGACAGTACAAGAAAGAACTAAGCTAAAATGTTTCTATGTTTATTTTGTATTATACATTTGTTACATAGATGTAATTTTCATTTGTTTATACTTTCTGTATTGAATGTATATATCTTTGTATTGGATGTTTGTAAATATTGATATACTGAGATGTTCTGTGTTACAGAATTCTATATAATGTAAGAAATCTGGCATTACTATGTTGCTACTTTCTCCGGAAAATGTTCATATTGTTCTTGGACACTCAAACTGACCTAGACTGCTTTAAGCTATTTATCTATTTTGTTTATACCTTGAAAGTAAATATTTTAAAACCTTAAAAAATAAAATAGATCATCTATCAGGTTGGTAAGCAGTTGTTTTCTCATTCTAGGATATGAAGAAATTCATTGGAGACTTTGGTTCTTCCTAAAGGCTCCAAAGTTTTGGTTTCAAACAGAACACTAGGGGTCCTCGGAGAACTTTGAAAAGAATTGGAAGACAAAATTTGGCTGTTTGTGTGAAGGCAATCGTATAAGTGAAAGCTTGAACTCAACAGCCAACCTCATTGTCTCCTGAGGGCAGAAGCAATGAAAAGTCTCTGACATCTGACTTCAGTACACTAAGGAATTCTTACTACTACTGGAGCCATAGGTATTGCTTAAGTCCCAGAAGGACTAACTGGTCCATAGGCTTTGCTCTGGCCTCCTGGTTTTCAGAATCACCCTAATTTTGTTTTTAGTGTGATTTTTAAACAATAGGAGTGGAAAAATGTTTATTTTCCCCTGGAGTTCTGAATGTGCCTCATACAAATAGATGAATAGAGAGAAAGGGGAGTTCCTTAAATAAATGCAATGACAACAATTTTGCCAGATGCAGTTATAAGGAATAATTCAGACACAAAACATCAATATGAGTGGCAAAGAGGCCTTTCATGATTTGAATTGGCTCTTGACAGTGATCAAAGGCTCCAAAGAATTGATCAGCTTCCCATTAATTTGTCTGTTGTAGCCGTAGAGGAAATCAGGAATCCTTACCACCTTCCATTAAAAAGTCACAATTGAGACAGAACAGTCCAGAATAGTTATAATGAAGTCAAAGGATCCTGGGGTCAGAATTGGAAATGGTCTCAACCAATATCTTGGTTTTACAGATGAGGAAACAGACTGAGAACTTAAATTTAATTGATACAAGCCACTCATCCCATTTTTAGTTATTAAATAGAACCTGGCTTTAGGTCGCCACCTGGTGGCTATACATTTCCTTTAAAATTTATTTATTAGTTTTCAACATTTACTTTTATAATATTTTGATTTCCAATTTTTCTCCTCTCTTCCCTTTCCTCCCTCCCCAAGGAAGCAATCAACTTAACATAGGTTATATATATACACAACATATACATTTCCCCACATTAATCTTGTTGTGAGAGAAGAATCAAATTAAAAGGGAAATATCACAGAAAAGAAAAAAAAGAAAATATCACAACAAAAAATGTGAAAATAGTATCATTCGATCTCCATTTAGAGTCCATTGTTTTTCATCTGGATGCCTATAGCATTTTCCATTATGAGTCTTTTGTAATTGTTTTAGATCATTGTACTGCTGAAAAGAGCAAAGTCTATCAAAGTTGGTTTATCTAAACAATGTTGCTGCTACTGTGCACAGTGTTCGCCTGGTTCTGCTCACTTCACTAACATCAATTCATTTAAGTCTTTCCAGATTTTTCTTAAATTTGCCCACTCAATATTTCTTATAAAACAATAGTATTCTATTACATTCACATACCACAATTTGTTCAGCTATTCCCCAGTTGATGGGCATCCCCTCGATTTCCAATTCTTTGCCACCACAAAGAGAGCAGCTATAAACATTTTTGTACATGTGGGTCCTTTTCCATTTTTAATGATCTTTTTGGGATACAACCCAGTAGTGACATTGCTGGATCAAAGGATATGCACAGTTTTATAGAGCCTATACATTCCACCTTGCTGAGGGGAAGTATTAACCATGGGCCAACTTTTGACTGTGATGAGAGAATAAGTAACTTTCTGTCATCTTGCTCTATCTCTATGTTTAGTGTTCACATTCATCTTAGTTTAAGCAGAGTTGTTAGTATGCATTTATTTCATTAGAATATCTTTGAGATTCTCCCTACAGTGTTTAGCATTAATAAATGATAAATTAATACATAAAATATTAATAAATGTTTATTGATTATTGTTCAGAGAACCCAACTCCTTCAATAATTCACAATATCTCTCTGTTATTTGATCTTGACATGATGGTGTTCTTACTCTTTCTCTCTCCACACTCCAAGGGAATAAAATAACATGCTATAAAAGTTTTATTCTTTTTGTAAAATAATAAATAATGTTATCAAAAATCCATTGTGTGACTTGGTGCCCTTAGCCCCAACTGCATCCAATACAGAATGCAACAGAAAGAATTGAAAAATAGAAATCTGTGTAGAATGATTATATATATGTATATTATACATGTAGACATACAATATACATATTTGTGACTAATGGTAGCTAGATCTAGTATGGGGGGAGGAAAAATTTATGTGATTATTACACATTTAAAAGGAATTGTAAGTTGTACATAATAGATTTACAGTTTCACATGTAATCATTAAAAAAATTATGCCATGTGCTATGGAAATGCTTGTTTTATTCCATAAATTAAAATATAATAAATATAACAATAAAAATAAGGCAAGTTGCGATGGGGCAAAGAAATGACAATGCTCTAGGACTCTTTGAGGAAGAAAAGAACTTATTTTATTTTATTTTTTAGCTGGGGCTTGTTAAGGGAATAAGGTAAAATAAGAGAAGTCTATCAGAAGAAGTTGAACTTGAGATAAATGAAAAAGATTTTTGCAAAAAAGAAATGAAACTTGCATTTGGGATGGCCTAAAGAAATCCATAAAGGGAGGAAGTAGTATTTCAAATGTAGGGAACAATATTTCAGTGTTTCTAGAATGTGTGATTTGCTTTTATTATTATTATTTTTAAAGAGACAATAGGGAACCGTCAAAAATTTTTTTAAAGAGGAAATTGAGGTTAAATGATTTGCCCAAGGTCATATAACTAGTAAGTGTCATTTGCAATTTGGAGAAGTATGGCTCATATGTCTTTCCCAAGTCATTGACAAAAATTTTAACAATAAAGGGTAGGCGGGGGCAGCTAGGTGGCACAGTGGATAGAGCACCAGCCCTGAATTCAGGAGAACCTGAGTTCAAATCTGGTCTCAGAAACTTACCACTTCCTAGCTCCTGGCAAGTCACTTAACCCCAGCTTTAAAAAAAAAAAAAAAAAAAAAAAAAAAAAAAAAAAAAAAAAAAAAAGATAAGAAAAAACAATAAAGGGTAGGTAAAGATCTAAAGATCTCTGGCATATTCTCCTTGATGTCTACTTCAAACATTATCAAGTTACCTATTAATGACTATTCTTTAATTCTAGAAATTTAATAATCTGAGATCATTTAATTGTCTACCTATTCATTAATTCACTTTTTCACAATATATAGCCTTTATGATTATTCCCTTTCAAATGTGGGTATCCCACAAAAAAGCTATTCCAGCTTAAAGTCAATGAAAGCTATTATTTTCAACTTCCACTAAATGTTTTTACTTTTATTAGTCACCTGGAAGACACTACTAATTCAAAGCAAGGACGTTCAATGAAATGGTATAGTCAGAAAAGTAATAGAACCTTTTCTCACCATAGACTTGAATCATTTTTCCCCCCATAAGTACCATCAGTGGAAACACATGACATGCAGAAGAATCACACATGTAGGGCACACATAAGGGAACATAAATGGCCAGGATGATAGTGAAAGGAGGGGTATATGGAGAGATAGAAACAGAGAGAGAGAGAGAGAGAGAGAGAGAGAGAGAGAGAGAGAGAGAGAGAGAGAGAGAGAGAGAGAAGGAAAAGAAGGAGGAGGAAGAGAAGGAAAAGAAGGAGAAGAAGGAGGAGGAAGAAAAAGAGAAGAAAAAGAAGAACAAGAAGAGATGATAGGGAGAAAGAAGAGAGGGAGAAGAAGAGGAAAAAAGGAAGAGGAAAGGGAGAGGAAGAGGGAGGCATAGAAAGAAAAAGGGACAGAGAAAGAGAGAGACAGAGAGAGAAAGAGAGAACAAACCTAAGAGCTACCTTATAAAAATATTCTAGAATTTTTCAGAAATTGAACTTAATCATACTGTCTGTAATTTTCAGGCTATCTTTTCTTGAAAACCAGGGCAGCACAGCATTTGTTCATTTCTAGTCCTATGACATTTCACTTTTTATAATCTTACAGGGGCATAATAATCACATTAGATTCTAGGATTATAGATGTGGAGGCATCTAGTAAAAACTAGATTTATTTTACAGATGAGAAGACTGAGTTAATTATTCAAGATAATATAGGTATCACTGGTACTGAGTTTTAGAACCAAGATCTTTATCTCCTTCATCCCCTATAACCAATCAGTAGTCCAGATTAAATTATATCTGTATTTTAATTTTTACATATATCCCAAATTTGAATCTTCAGTGCTTAAACTTAACCCCCCCAACAATGTCATAACAGTTCTTGCCAATTCTAGACTTTTCCATCTATCAACTATCCTATATATTATTAGTTCTTTTACTTTGTTAAAGATCTAGTAACTTGCACCTACTAAATATAATGCTCTTACTATCTCTTGGTGTTATCCTAGGTTTCAAGAAGGACTACTGGCTTTAGAATCAGGAACCTGGGTTCAAATCCTGCCATTGAAACTTACTACTTCCATTGCTCACCCTCACTATATCTTAGTTTCCTTAACTATTAAATGCTTCTAAGCAAGGCTCTAGCTTTGTGAACTGCTTTTTGATAATCTCTGTTCTTTCCATTCCATTATAAATATTATTTTTTGGGTGAAAAAGAAAAAAATAGCTGGGTTGTTCTATCTTCTTTCAATCAGTTATTAGTGTATATATCCCAAGCATATATCCTCATACTATAGCTAAAAATTGCAGACTCACAGCATTTGAGAGTTGGAGGGGCCTTTGTAACCACCTAGATTATACACACACTAAAAAAGTTCTCACTTAACATATTTGTTAAATAGGTCATCCAATCTCTACCTGAAGACATCCGAGGAAGGAGAGTCCTTTCTTTCCACTTTTGGATAACTCTAAATGCAAGGAAATATTTCCTAATATCTAGTCTAAATTTCCTCCTTTGCATTTTTTTACCCATTGTTCTTGGTTGTGTTCTTTGGGGCCAAACAGAACAAATACAATTTCTCCAACATATGATAGGTCTTCAAATCTTCAAATACTTGAAGATAGTTATGTCCTCTCCCTCTTTCCAGAATCTTCTTCTCTAAGCTAAACACTGTAGAGGGCCACAGATAGTGGGGAACTCTGGAAGAGGTATAAGATCCTCTAGCCCAACAAGAGGTGTCTGGTTTTGCTCTTCATCCCCCTAAAGGCAACTCAGCCTTCCTGAGAAATCAGGGGGTCATATCAACCTCTGTTGTAATTAAAGCAGAATTTACTTAAGTGGCAAGGAGATATCTGCACACAATAGCAAGTTGTTAATGTAGTCCCGCATGCATAGCATATAATTAGTGCATGTGCAGTGTGCTATAGTTATGTAAGAGTGTCAGAGTATATAAGGTTGAGAGAATTTTGAATAAATGAATTCCTGTTTTGACCATCTACATGAGTTCCACCCCTTCACTCTTCAACCATGATCAGGATTCCGGGTGGCATCAAAATCCTCCAGAGAGCAGGTCCAGACAAAACATGTATCATATAAAATAGTTTCAAGGCCTTTCACTATGTTGGTAGTCCTCTGAATGTTCTCTAGCTTAAATCATGGCACTTAGAACTAAATGAAATACTTTATAAAAGGTCTGATAAGAGCAAAATTCAGTAGGACTATCATTTCTCCAATCTGGGAAGCCAGGCCTTATGGCAGCTCAAGATCACATTGGCTTTTTGGGCTGCCCCATCATATTGCTTACTCCTTACTCTGACTCTATGAACTGACAACTATGAACTCCAGATCTTTTTCAAAACATTTGCTATTTACCTACACCTCTTCCATCTTTTATTTGTGAAATTGATTTTAGGTGGGGCAGCTGGGTGGCGCAGTGGATAGAGCACCAGCCTCGAATTCAGGAGGACCCGAGTTCAAATTTGGTCTCAGACACTTACCACTTCCTAGCTGTGTGACCCTGGACAAGTCACTTAACCCCAGCCTCAGGGGGGAAAAAAAAAGAAATTGATTTTAGGTATGATAGTGCAAGAATTTCTCATTTCATCATAGTCAACTCAGTGCTCTAGATCTTTTTTCTTTTTCTTCTTCTTTTTTTTTTTTTTTTTTTTTTTTTTGCTAAGACAATTATGGTTAAGTGACTTGCCCAGGGTCACACAGCTAGGAAGTGTTAAGTGTCTGAGACCAAATTTGAACTCGGGTCCTCCTGAATTCGAGGCTGGTGCTCTATCCACTGTACCACCTAGCTGCCCCTCTACATTTTTTGAATCCTGACTGTTATCTAATGGCTTAGCTATCTAGTTTTGTGTCATTTGCAAATTTAATGAGTGATATTTGTGATTTTATTCAAGTCATTGATAAAAATGCTAAATAAATAGCACAGAGCCAAACACAGATCCTAGGCTACTGTCATAGAGGACTCCTGCCATGTTACATTGATTCATTAATAATTATTTTTTAGAAGTAGTTGATTATAGAGGGCCCTGAGATCAATATGAATCAGCAATGTAATGTGATAATCCCCAAAACTTATGTCAAGAGAAGTACAACAGGAGTCCAGCTGTCCAATCAGTTCTGAATCCTAATTGCATTTTTATTCAATGCATATATTTCTATCTTTTCCTCAAGATAGCATGTGATACTTTATTGAAATATTTGCTAAAATCTAGATTAGATCCCACAGCATGGGCCCTTTCAACTATGTTAGTAATTCTGTCAAAACCAAGAAATTTTATTAGTCTGGCTTGATTTGTTCCTACTGAAGTTAGGTTGGCTCTTTGCAATCATTGTGCTTTTCTAAATGTTCATCAACAATCTCTTCAATGATCTAGTTTAGATTTTCAGACCAATAATTTACAGACTCTTTTTTTCTTTCTTTAAAACAAAACAAAACAAAGACATTTTCTTTTCTCTGAGCTTTTTCTAACTTCCTCCTTTTCCTTTGACTTTTCAAGTATCCCTGACAACAATCATATTTAATTAGCTCTTTAAGGACCTGAGGATGCCCAAGTGTTCATTTGAGTCAGATGACTTGAATTCATCAAAGAGAGCTAAGTGTTCTCTTTTTGTATCTTCACTTATCAATTCCCAATTAGTCATTTTTGTTCTGTATTTCAAGTGAAAAAGTCATTTTCCTTGGTAGAAAAGACAAAGGCCAAATGATATTTCAACTTAACTCTGACTTCTTTCTGCTTTCATTTATCCTCATCCCATCATCTACTCTAAAAAAGTTCCAGTCCTTTCATTGGTTTCCCTTTTTCCTCCAAAACAGCTAAAAGATATCCATTTTTGCTGTCCTTAGCTCACCTCACTAACTTTTTATTCTGAGCTTAAGCACTCCTGACACTATTTCATAGAACTGTGCCATACTCTTATATTGATCCTCTGTTACTTGGCTTACTTTTAGCTTCTGCATGTGTCTGTTTAAAATCTAAGTTTGTGGGTAAATCACATGCTGTTGGCAATGTGCATCTATGCCGGCCTCTTCAGATAATTTTTATTTTTCTTCCTTGTTGGAAATGTTTCCTTTTGTGTCTTTATAATTTCATTCTTTAATATTACTCCTGGGATGACTTGATCTGAACAATTTTATTCCATTTGATCTTACATATCTTTACTCTCAACCTTTTGAAATCTACTTTCTCAAAGCATGCTAGACAATGCTCAGATTTCCTCTCTTTCTCTATCATAAATTCTAAAAGGGAGTGGTCATGTATCCATGTTGGCAATCAGTTCTTCCTTGTTAGTGAGAGTCAAATCCAGCATGAAAATTTCCCTTGTCTGTTTCTCTCCTTTTTGATGGATAAAATTATCAGTAAAGCAAGTCAAGCAGTTATTAGCTACTCTGATTTTGGCAGACAGAGAGTTCCAACAGATGTCTGGGTAATTGAAATAAAGAAAGGAGTTGACAGAATGAGTTTTATTATATGCCCAATTTGGTAATCATGTATTGTAGCATTAATGATAAGTGTTTGCAAAAAGACCACCATGTAAATAATTACAGTTTATGCACCAATTTTAGTTGTTGATTATAAAGCAGTAGGGGGATTCTGTAAAAACCTTGATAAGATAAAATAAACATATACTTTGGTACTTGGTGACTTTAATGAATAGGTGGGAAAAGGTGAGGATAGAAAGGAAGATATGAGAGAGTATGGCTCAGGAAAACGAAATTAGAGTGGCTTAATACTTATATACTATAGAAAATTCTTACATTAACCTCCATATCATGAACATTTTCTTCAAAAAAAGGGAAGATAATTGATGAATGGTCAAAGGATATAAACAGACACTTTTCAGATGAAGAAATTGAAACTATTTCCAGTCATATGAAAAGGTGCTCCTAGAAATGCTAGGTTTGCCAGCATTAAATACCATTAGAAATAATGGGATTATTACATTTTAATGGATAGAAAAATTATTTTGGATGTAGATAGCATCTCTGAGTCAATTATCTATCCCTAGTCAGGTCTGAGATTTTATCAGATCTAATATCATAATTCATAATAAGCAAGAAAAAATAAATATTAAATACAAAAATGTATGGCATATAATTAAGAGGACTTAACATTGAATTATTTAAATAAGTTATTGAAAAATAGAAATAAGAAATGGACAATAGAAATGATTTTGGCACCCTAATGTGGTGTTATCCCATTTAGTCAGCAATATGAAGTTGAATTGTCTCTGTGTAGTTGCTTTCTTGGGCTGTTGTAAAGAGCAGCTAACTAGAATTAAGGGAAACAACAGTACCATTTTGAGTCTAACATTGTGGTTAGCTAAATATTTCTCAATTAAGTTTATGAGGTTGATAACCTGTATTAACTTCTATCTTTTACCAGTATTCTTGCTTTGCCCTAGATTTATTCTTTCCTTTCTCCTCAATAAAGGGATTTAGCTCCCTCATGGTTCATTCTACTCTTATCTTGGATTTCTGAGAAACAAATCTATTTTTGGTTTGAACCTATGGCTTTCCAAACCCTCAAAGTGAGAATTAAACGAATTAACCAATATGCAACACATATGAGTTATGAAACAGGTAGTTATTAACACAAAGAGAAGAGAATGTTAGGCAAAAAGAATCATAAAATGATTAGAATAGGATCTAATAATTTATCACTATTACTATAATCAGTTAAAAGGAGAATATTCAAGTTCTATTCAGACGTTTGCAAAGAGTTTCCTTGTAAAAGCCTACTGAATTATTTGATATTCTACCTCTACTAAAGTAAAAGCTGATCAGTGTCAAATGAATTATTTCCAGTAATACCATTAGGTGGGCAATATTTCCCTCTTTTACCTGTCTTCTCCTGTTCCTTGTTATCTTGTGAGGGTGTCTCAGAAAGGGAAGAAGCCAGTCAATTTTTGTGGCAACTGTATATCGAGCAAGTCTTCTGGGTGCCATTTTTCCCAACACAGTATTTGGTCATATTGTGTCTTGCTGTCACATAATTTTCACAATAATTCAAACTTTGTCATTATTATTATGTCTGTTATGGTGATCTGTGATCAGTGATCTTTGATGCTTGTTATGCGCCAGAACTTGAAACAAGATGCTAAGTGATTATATACAATGATTATATTTTAGAGAAGAGAACATTACAGATGATACTATTGTAATTGTTTTGAGGCGCCACAATCTATGCTCATAAAAAGGGTAAACTTAATTAATAAATGTTTGAAAAGAGCCAAGTCCTTCACAATTGATCATCACATAATCTTATTGTAGTTGTGTATAATGTTCTCTTGGTTCTACTCACTTCACTAAGCATCAGTTCATGTAAGTCTTTCCAGACTTTTCTGAAATTAGGCTATTCATCATTTCTTATAGAATAATAATATTCCATTATGTTCATATGCCATGACTTATTCAACCACTCCCCAAATGATGAATATGCATTCAATTTTCTGTTTCTGGCCAATACAAAAATGGATGTTACAAACATTTTTGTACACGTGGGTCCTTTCCCCTTTTTATGATCTCTTTGGGATATAGACCCAGTAGAAATACTGTGGATCAAAGGTTAGACACAGTTTTATAGCCTTGCTAGAGTTCTTAAAGGAGACAGATTTTTAAAGGTATTTATAGGAGGCAGATCAATTCATTTAAAAGCATTTATTAAGTTTCTACTATGTAATAATAATGATAATTATATCTAGTATTTATATAGCACTTATTATGTTCCAGATACTATGCTAAATAAGCACTTTTAAAATATTATCTCATATGATCCTTTCACTAACCCTGGGAAGTAGGTGTTTATTGCCATCTTCATTTTACAAAAGAGGAAACTGAGATAAGTGTAAATTAAGTAGTTGCCCAGGAAAAGACAGCTAGTAACAATACTAGTTAACATTTATATAGTATATGCTATGTGCCAGGCACCATGCTAAGCACTTTACAATTATTATTTCATTTGATCTTTATAACCAGCCTAAAAAGTAGTTATAATTATATTTTCATTTAACAGAGGAGAAAACTGAAGCAAACAGAGATTAAATGACTTGTTTATGGTCACATATCTTGTAAGTATCTGAAGTCAAATTAAAATTCATGTTTTCTTGACTCCCAACCTGGAGTTCTATTCACTACACAATCCAGCTATGCTATGCATTAGGCTAAGTGTCTACACAAAGAATGAAAGTGTCTTTCTTCAAACTTTCCACATTTAATCAGAGAAAACTTACGCTCATGTATTGTTATTTATAAAAGGAGGAATTGGCTGGCGAGGGCCCAATGCTTATGAGAAGCATGCTAAGCCTACTGCAATTCCACATGGATTTTGGGGATTGGCTGATTGCTATCCACTTACTGAATAATGAACAAAAGGGCTGAACCTGAATTCAATATGCATACAAAGGGCTTCCATGCAGGAAAATCACTTCCTTTTTGGTTATGAGTGAGATAAGAACTATTGAAAGTTTCTTGGTGAAGAGCAAGAGAGACAAAAAGATACAGAGATACAGAGACAGAGAGAGCTAGTGTCTGTGATTTAGTCTTCTGACACTGAGTTGATGCAAAGTCATGTCACTTCTGTCTCTCTAATGTATAAACTTGCTTTTGGGTGAAGGAGTTTTGAAAATGGAATGGACTGATTTGTGACATGAGTTTCAGAATGTCAAGAAAGTAGCAAAGGATGAGCAATGGAGCAAGCCAAAGTCTCACAGCAGCCCAAACTACCAAGGAACTGCTTGCTTGAATCAGTGGATTGAAGACAATTAAGCCATTTGACTTGCCCTTTGGCTTTTATTTGTCCTTCATTCTGGAAGAGGACCATGACATCAGGGAGGTGATGCCATGACATGCAAGTGGATTGGAGTAAAGAAGAGCTATGCAAAGTCACCTGCCTCACTTTCTCCTCCAGAGCCATCTGGGTTTAGTGGCCAGATATATAACAGGAAGACCGGAGAGGGACCTGGTTGCAGTGGAAGACCTAGATATTTAATAGATTTCAGTTTGACTGAGGCACAACCATTCAGTGATTAAGGCTAAGTAGCAACTGAAGCCAAAAAAAAAACAAACAAACAAACAAAAAAAAAACAAGAAAAGAAAAAGAAATAAGTGTCTATTAGCTATGCTATAATTGGAAATGAACTTGATGGAGTAAATGCTTTGTATTAACAATTTTAAGAGTAAGTCCATTTTTCCT
Organism: Sminthopsis crassicaudata; assembly: GCF_048593235.1. Lineage (NCBI taxonomy): Eukaryota > Metazoa > Chordata > Mammalia > Dasyuromorphia > Dasyuridae > Sminthopsis > Sminthopsis crassicaudata. The sequence continues at coordinate 148,205,907 of NC_133622.1, forward strand.
AAAGACTAGGGTGGTAAAGGAGAGGGTGTCCCCCAACTTTGGTTATTATTATATGTTTTCAGTAAATTGTAACTATGAAAAAGCTAATTGCTATTAATGAGTTTAATGATACTGGGGCACTACTTGTAGAAAATTGATAATGGGGAGTACACACTGGAAAGAAAGCTTGGGCTTATAGCATTAGAAAATTTAATAGATTTTTATTTTCAAAATTCATACAAAGCTAGTTTTCAACATTCACCATTGAAAAGCCTTGTATTCCAAATTTTTGTCTCTTCCCGTCCCACCCCCTTCTCTAGATAGCAAGTAATCCAATATAGGTTAAACATAAGTGATTTTTCTATATATATTTCCACATTTATCATGCTACACAAGAAAAAGTCAGATCTAGAAAGGAAAAAAAGCAAGCAAACAACAATAAGATGGTGAAAACCTCATATTGTGATCTACATTCAGTCTCCACAGTTCTTTTTCTGGATTCAGATGGCTTTCTCCATCACAAGTCCATTGGAATTGAACGAATCACTTCAATGATGAAAAGGGCCACATGCATTAGAATTAATCATCACATAATCTTGCTGTTGCTGTGTACAATGATCTGGTTCTGCTCATTTCACTTAGCGTCAGTTCATTTAAGTCTCCCCAGACCTTTGTAAAATCATTCTCCTGATTGTTTATTATAGAACAATAATATTCTATTACAATCAGAGACCATAATTTATTCAGCCATTCTCCAAATGATGGCTTCTCCTTAGTTTCCAGTTCCTTGCCATTACAAAAACAGCTGCTACAAACATTTTTGCAAATGAACTTAGAATCTGCAGCTCATAGGTCTGGGGCCTTATATTCAGAACTTTGATATGATTCTATCAAATTGATTAATGCTGATTGGGAATAGAGTAGGGATCCAAATGAGTTATTTCTCTCATTTCTCCCCTCTTCTAGAAAGCAGGGTGTGTATTATATTTTTGTAACAATAGAATCTAATATAGTGCGTTGACATAGTCAGTCCTAATAAATGTAGACACTTAATAAATGCTTATTGGCTGACTAATACAGAATAAAAGTCCCAGGACATCCTACATCAGCTAATAGATGACATATTCAGCCATTAATCAATGATGTAACAATGACCACAATCAGATTTCCAAGAAATCATATCATATTTTACTTTTTCCCCTCTCTGCTGTCTTCTATGAATACATGCAATCTAAAGTACATGTTAGAGCTCCAGATGCCTATCCTTTTTTGTGCTTCTTTCCTGCAGAGAGGTGATTGATCAATGACCTCAACTTGGATGTTCCATGCTTGGAGGTGATCTTCTGAGTTAATTGGGGAAGCTGACAGGTTGTGAGGAATGTTTCTGCCTGGCAGAAGTTTAATTTCCCAGTCCTTCAAATTATTTTATAAGATTTAAGTCTCTACCTCCTGGGAGAGTATAACAATAATTAGGTTATTGAATTTTAAAAATATTCATTTTGTTTTAAGGACTTCTGTTAATGAACATTTGTGAGTATTGTGCATTTGACATATTGTTTGTGTTTAGGAGTTAAAAAATTAAAGTTAAAAATTTTAAATGTGTTTGTGTATATGTGTAAGAAATTAACACCTGCTCCATATCAAACCTATATTATACTTCTAGTACTTTTTTACTCCCGTATTTGGGAGACTAGACAAAAGACAAAACCTAAACTTTATTTTCCTCCAGATATCAGGGGGGGGATATAATAAACTCACAAAAAAAAAAAATGGAAGCTACTAATCCCATAAGGAATCAGCAGCTGCATATTGATTTGAATTTAAATATCATGTTATCACCGGTTTTGTTGCATTTTTATTTATTTTGTTAAATATTTCTTGATTACATTTTGATCTGGTACATTTGATAGCTATTGTGTAACAAATCAGAGTATGAAAAAGGAAAAATATAATGGTCAACAATTTTGAATAATTTATTTTAGATTACTTTTAGGAGCTAAGAAAATTGAAGTCTTATTTTATAACTCATAATTGTTAACTTTGTTATTGGGTAAAACATAAAACAGGTGTTTTAGATTGTAAAGAACAATATATAATATATCATCAATATCAACCCAAAATAGGTAACTAATTAGTACTTGCTCACTGTTCAAAAGAAGTAGCTTAGGGGAGGAATTGACATTTTCTAACAAGGTTTAGAAAAGGATATTTCATGTTTGAATATGTTGAGCATTTATTCCTTTAACTTTCATATTTAGTTTTAGTCTTAAGACCAAAATGTAACAATATAGCATAATTTTTGGTGAATTTTCTTGTGGGGATTATTTTTTAATTTATATTGGCTAAAAATGTTTGTAGCAGCTCTTTTCGTAGTGGCTAGAAACTGGAAGATGAATGGATGTCCATCAACTGGAGAATGGTTGGGTAAATTATGGTATATGAATGTTATGGAATATTATTGTTCTGTAAGAAATGACCAGCAGGAGGAATACAGAGAGGCTTGGAGAGACTTACATCAACTGATGCTGAGTGAAATGGGCAGAACCAAAAGATCACTATACACTTCAACAACAATACTATATGAGGATATATTCTGATGGAAATGGATATCTTCAACATAAAGAAGATCCAACTCACTTCTAGCTGATCAATGATGGACAGAAACAACTACACCCAGAGAAGGAACACTGGGAAGCAAATGTAAATTGTTAGCACTACTGTCTATCTACCCAGGTTACTTATACCTTCGGAATCTAATACTTAATGTGCAACAAGAAAATGGTATTTACACACATATATTGTATCTAGGTTATATTGTAACACATGTAAAATATATGGGATTGCCTGTCATCTAGGGGAGGGAGGGGAAAATTTGGAAAAATGAATACAAGGGATAATGTTATTAAAAAATTACTCATGCATATATACTGTCAAAAATGTATAATTATAAAATTAATAAAAAAATTTGTATTGGCTAAAAAATACTGGTCATGATACTTAGAAGGAGAATTGTAGAAATTAACATTGTATATAAAACTCTTTGCAAATCTTAATGTGCTATATAAAGTTAACTATTATTATTATTATTTTTATTAAAGCTTTTTATTTACAAAACATATGCATAGATAATTTTTCAACACTGACCCTTCCAAAACCTTTTGTTCCAAATTTTCCCCTCCTTTCCCCTCCACCCCCTTCCCTAGTTGACAGGTAGTCCAATACATGTTAGAATATGTTAAAATATATGGTCAGCTATTATTTTTAAGAGTAGTAATAATAATACCTTGTTTTTACCTCACAGTAATTTCTGAATTTATTCATCCTTTTTCATTATCTTCATCCCATTCATCATTCTTCAGTGGTCAATCCTTTGAAACAAAGGGTTTGAATAAGGGAAAAAAGAGGCAGTTTAGCAAAAACAACCAATATATTAACCATATTTAACAGTTCATGCAATATTTTAATCAGTGAAGGAAAGTAGGCATATTGTTTTTCCTTTTTTTTATTAAAGCTTTTTATTTACAAAACATATTCATGGATAATTTTTCAATATCGATCCTTGCAGAACCTTCTGTTCCAAATTTTCCCCTTTTTCCCCTTACTCTCTCCTCTAGATGGCAGATAGTCCAATACATGTTAAATATGTTAAAATATATGTTAAGTCCAGTATATATATACATATTTATACAGTTATCTTGCTGAACAAGAAAAATTGGACTTAGAAAGAAAAATAAAACCTGAGAAAGAAAATAAAATGCAAGCAAACAACAACAGAGTGAAAATGAATGTGAACCACATTCAGTTTCTCTCTCTAGGTGTAGATGGCTCTCTTCATCACTGAACAATTGGAATTGGTTTGAATCATCTCATTGTTGAAGAGAGACATGTCGATCAGAATTGTTTATTGTATAGTCTTGTTTTTGCCATGTATAATGATCTCTTGATTCTGCTCCTTTCACTAAGTATTAGTTCCTGTAAGTCTCTCTAAATCTCTCTGAAATCATCCTGTTGGTCATTTCTTACAGAAAAATAATATTCCATAACATTCATATACCACAATTTATTCAGCCACTCTCCAATTGATGGGCATCCATTCAGTTTCCAGTTTCTTGCCACTACAAAAAGGGCTGCCACAAACATTTTTGTACTTGTGAGTCCCCTTGCCCCCTTAAGATCTCTTTGGGATATAAGCCCAGTAGTAACACTACTGGATCAAAGGGTATGCACAGTTTGATAATTTTTTAGTCATAGTTCCAAATTTCTCTCCAGAATGGTTGGATCCATTTACAGTTCCACCAACAATGTAGCAGTGTCCCAGTTTTCCCACATCTTCTCCAATATTTGTCATTATCTTTTCCTGTCATCTTAGCCAATCTGACAGATGTATGGTGGTATCTCAAAAGTTGTCTTAATTTGCATTTCTCTGATCAATAGAAATTTGGAACACCTTTTCATATGACTAGAAATAGTTTCAATTTCTTCAGCTGAAAATTGTCTGTTCATATCCTTTGACCATTTATCATTTGGAGAATGGCTTGATTTCTAATAAATTTGAATCAATTCTTTATATATTTTAGACATGTGGCCTTTATCAGAACATTTGAATATAAAAATGTTTTCCCAGTTTATTATTTCCCTTCTAATCTTGTCTGTATAGTTTTGCTTGTACAAAACTTTTTTTAACTTAATATAAACAAAATTATCTATTTTGTGGTCAAAATGATCTCTAGTTCTTCTTTGTCACAAATTCATTCCTCCTTCACAAGTCTGAGTGGTAAACTATCCTATGTTCTTCTAATTTGTTTATAATATCATTCTTTTATGTCTAGATCATGAACCCATTTTGACCTTATATTGGTATACAGTGTTATGTGTGGGTAAATACCTAGTTTCTTCCATACTAGTTTCCAATTTTCCCAGCAATTTTTGTCAAAGAGTGAATTCTTATCCCAAAAGCTGGGATCTTTGGGTTTGTCAAACACTAGATTGCTATAGTTATTGACTATTTTGTCCTATGATTCTAACGTATTCCACCAATCAACTAGTCTATTCCTTAACCAGTACCACATGGTTTGATGATTGTTGTTGTTGTGGGCCAGAACTCTGAATTTGAAGCAAGGATTCTTATAAGGTGCTCATCAGGCTGCTTGAACTTTACATTTACAATTTGGGATAAGAAAAGAGGAAGCTAGGAGTATAGTAAAAGCCTGTACAGCTTGCCTTCCTTTCCACACTTCTGTGCTCCCTCTAGGGAAGAACTCTCGAAGTTTGAGACCTAATGAAATCTGGCAAATGGATGTGACCCATTATAAATCTTTTGATTGTATGTCTTTTTATCCACATTGTGGTAGACACCTTTTCAGGATTCACTTTTGTAATACCAATAGCAAAAGAGATAGCCTGAGTGGTCACTGAATTTCTCATACAAGCATTTGCAATTATGGATATGCCACAAGCAATAAAAACAGATAATGTACCTGCATATACTTCTAAACATTTTGCACACTTTTGTGCACAGTATAAGATTTTTATATACCATTGGCATACCTTTTAATCTTTAAGGTCGGGATGCTTTTCCAAAAACAAAAGGAACAGCTATAGGTAATCCTAGAGGACTTCTAAATTTAGCTCTTTATACTATTAACTTCTTGATTTTTGACAAAGATGCACTGGCTCCAGCAGACAGATTTTATAACCCACCAGAAAGGTAGTGTCCAGTATGAGTAGCTTCACTATTTTCAGATAATCACCAGGTGATGTGACGAGATCCAGAAAGTGGTGAAAGGAAAGGACCAGATACATTAAATGCTTGGGGAAGAGGATTTGCTTGTATTTCTACAGATAGAGAAGGAATCAGATGGGTGCCAATGAGCTGTATTCCCTTATCCATCAGAGAGAGAGATAGAAAAAGAGAAAAAAACCTCAAAACAAAGGAGAAGACCTAACAAATATCTGACACTGAAAGAGCATGCTGATAATGAGACTGTTACAGAACTTCAAAATCCGCAGGAATCATTGGATTCCCTGAGATGAAAAATTGTTCATAAAACTGTTGCAGAACTTCAAAATCAGCAGAAATCATTGGATTTCCTGAGATAAAAAGCTGTTGATGAGACTATTGCAGGATTTCAAAATTTGCAGGAATAATTGGATTCTCTACACATGTAAAGCAATGGACAATAGATTCCTTTTGGACTATTTCTAGGACTTATGGACATGTGTAAATCCTCATGTTCATTCATGTAATTTGTTATATTACTACTAGCCTGTGTTACTATGTGCTCATGAAATTTATGTAATTATGTGTAATACTTCCCATGTTGATGGATTTATGTATACCTGTTTTAAGAGTGAGACCCTTCAGAAACCTGCTAATCTGATTTGATTTCCCATTTCCTTTGGTGTTTTCATCTCCCTTCCTGATACGTCAGGGAAGGCGTGATCACCGACTTTTGTGGTGTTTTCACTCCTTTTTTGAGCAGTCAGGGAAGGTGTGATCATCTCCTTTTTTGGGGTTCTCACCTCCTTGAGAAGTCAGGGAAGTCATGACCACCCATGTTCTAAAACAAAACAAAAAAAAAAGTGGGAGATGTTATAGGCCAGAACTCTGAATTTGAAACAAGGATTCTTACAAGGTGCTAACTCAGGGGAATTGATAGAGGCAATGGTTATTTAGCATAGTGCTTAACCAGTACATGTACTTAGTACTTAATATAGTTCCACAAGAGTCACACCTATGATAAGAGAGCATATAAACTCAGACAAACTCAGCCAGAATCAGAACTAGAGAGGTGGTGGCAGGCTCTTTTCCTTCGCTTCTCCACTGAAACCAAGATCTGGAAGGCCTCCAGTGAAGCTGGAAGCTCCAAGTGAAGGAGATAAAACTTGGGAAGAGATAATAAAGGATTTGGACTTTAACCCCTGGCTACTTGTGTGGTGATTACTGAACTGAAAAGAAGACTACTTCCAGAGACCTCAAGAAAACCTCAACATAACATTTTAGAGAGAATATTGCATGCTGTATATATTATAATATAGTTTTAGATTTGGTACAGCTAGGCCATCTTCATTTACTTTTTTTTTTTCATTAATTCCCTTAAAATTCTTGACCTTTTGTTCTTCCAGATGAATTTTGTTATTATTTTTCCTAAGTCAGTAAAATAGTTCCTTGGGATGACTTTATTTGTGTGGAAAGTGTTTTATAGTTTTGCTCATATAGTTCCTGACTTTCCTTTGGTAGATTCCCAAATATTTTATACTATTGACAGTTATTTGAAATGGAATTTCTCTTTGTTATCTCTTGCTGTTGGATTTTGTTAGTGATATATAAAAATACTGATGATTTATGTGGATTTATTTTGTATCTTGCAACTTTGCTAAAGTTATGGGTTATTTCTAATAGTTTTTAGTTGATTCTCGAACGTTCTTTAAGTATACCATCATATTATCTGCAAAGAGTGATAATTTGGTTTTCTCATTACCTACTTTAATTCCTTTAATCTCTTTTTCTTCTCTTCTTGCCAAAGCTAGCATTTCTAATACAACACAGAATACAATATAGAATAGTAATAGTAGACAACCTTGTTTCACCCCTGATCTTATTGGGAATGAGGCCAGTTTATTCACATTACATATGATGCTTACTGATGGTTTTAAAAAGATGTTACTATTTTCAGGAAAAGTCCATTTATTTCCATATTCTCCAGTTTTTTTTTAAATAGGAATGCATGTTGGATTTTATCAACTGCTTTTTCTGCATCTATTGAGATAATCATACAGTTTTTGTTAATTTGGTTATTGATATAATCAATTATGCTAATAGTTTTCCTAATATTGAACCAGTCTTACATTCCTGCTATAAATCCTATTTGGTCATGGTGTATTATACTGGGGATGATTTTCTGCAATCTTTTTGCTAATATTTTATTTTATTTAAGATTTTTGCATCAATATTCATTAGGGAGATTGGTCTATAATTTTCTTTCTCTGTTTTCATCCTACCTGGTTTAGGTATCAGTACCATGTCTGTGTCATAAAAGGAATTTGGTAGGACTCCTTCATTCCCTATTTTTTCAAATAGTTTATTTAGTATTGAAGTTAATTGTTTTTTAAATGTTTGGTAGAATTCACATGTAAATCCATCTGGTTCAGGGAATTTTTTCTTAGGGAGTTGGTTAATAGCTTGTTCTATTTCTTTTTCTGAGATGGGACTATTTAGACTACTTACTTCTTCCTCTGTTAATCTGGGAAATCTATATTTTTGTAGGTATCCCTCCATTTCACTTAGGTTATCAAATTTGTTGGTATAAAGTTGGGCAAAATAATTCCTAATTATTGCTCTAATTTCCTCATCATTGGTGGAAAGTTCTCCCTTTTCACTTTTGAGACTAATAATTAAAATTTTTCTCTTTCCTTTTTCTAATCAAATTAACTAAAGTTTTGTCTTTTTTGTCATTTTTGTCATAAAACCAACTCTTAGTTTTATTTATTAATTCTATATATTTTTTTGCTTTCAATTTTGTTAATCTCTCCTTTAATTTTTATAATTTCAATTTTGGTATTTGATTGGGAGGGGGTTTAATTTGCTCTTTTTCTAGCTTTTTTAGTTGCAAGCCCAATTCATTGATCTTCTCTTTCTCTATTTTATTCAAGTAAGCATTTAGAGATATAAAATTTCTCCTTATTACCCCTTTGGCTGCATCCCACAAATTTTGGTGTGTTGTCTCATTATTGTCATTCTCTTGGATGAAATTATTCATTGTGTCAATGATCTGCTGTTTCACTATTCATTCTGGTCTATTTTCCCCTGGCCTCTTATTGAATGTAATTTTTATTGCATCATGGTCTGAAAAAAATGTATTTACTATTTCTGAGTTTCTGCATGTGATTTTGTCTTAATTGATTTATGTCCTAATATATGGTCAATTTTTGTATTGGTTCCATGAACTGTCGAGAAGAAATTCTATTCTTTTCTGTCTCTATTCAGTTTTCTCCAAAGATCTATCATACCTAACTTTTCTAGTATTCTATTTACCTCTTTAACTTCTTTCTTATTTATTTTATGGTTTGATTTATCTAGTTCTGAAAGAGCAAGGTTGAAAGTTAACCCCATTCACATTTATGGTTAAAACTATTAATTCTATATTTCCTGATATCTTATTAACCCCAAGTTATACTTTTCTCTCTCCTTTTCCCCTTTCCCTCCTCCCCATATTTTATTTATGAGCACTTGCCTCAAGAAGCCCTCCCCTTTAGAGTCCCTCCCCCTTTCTTAAACCTTTCCTCTACTGTTTCTATTTTCCTTTCTAATTAGTCTACCCATTCCCTTTTCCCTTTTCCCCTTCCACTTTTCTATAAAGTGAGAGAAGTTTCTCTTTGGAAGGCACCAGTACTGACATTAATTCAGAAGTCAGGCATGGCAGGGGCTGGGGTATGGATCTGGAGCTGTGTAGATGTGCTCTGCATCAGGACTGCATGCTGGACTCCCATCCTGGTGTCACAGACCTTTTCTGCTGAGTTTCTAAGTTGCCTTTGGCTGGAAAATGTTCTGCTCCATCTTTTTGGGTGTTGTGATGCTCTAAAATTTGTTTAGAGTCATTATCTAAAGGAATTTGCAGCAGTTTGAGGGAAAGGTTGGGCAAGTTCTTGCCTTTATTTCCATCATCTTGGCTCTGTCTCCTCTACAATTAATTTTTAATCTGTCCTTCCATGGCCTTTTGTTTAATGTAGTTTTTAATTGCATTACAATATGAAAAGGATACATTTAATATTTTTGCTTTTCTGAATATATAACTATAAAGTTTTTATGGCCTAATATATGGTCAGTTTTTGTAAAGAATCCATAAACTACTGAGAAAAAGATATATTACTTTCTATCACCATTTAACTCTCCCTAGGTATATATATATATATATATATATATATATATATATGTGTGTATATATATACATATATATATATATATATATATATGTATTAATTGAATGTTATAGCATTTGGTGCATATATGTTTAATATGGATATTCCTTCATTATGGTATCCTTTAACATAATGAAGTTTCCTTGATTACCTTTTAATTAATTTTAACATTGTCTAAAATCATTATTGCTTTTTTTTCCCCTGAGGCTGGGGTTAAGTGACTTGCCCAGGGTCACACAGCTAGGAAGTGTTAAGTGTCTGAGACCAGATTTGAACTTGGGTCCTCCTGAATTCAGGGCTGGTGCTCTATCCACTGTACCACCTAGCTGCCCCTACATTATTGCTTTTTTAAAAAATCACCTGAAGCATAATAAATTGTTCAAGCCCTTTATTATTACTCTTTGAATGTCTCTCATTGTTAAATGAGTTTCTTGTAATCAAAATATTATTGAGTTCAAATTTTTGATCCATTTTGCTGTCCATTTCCATTTTATGGGTAAGTTCATCCCATTCATATTCAAGGTTGTAATTATTAGTTGTAATTACTCTCCATTTTATTTTCCTCTCTGTCTGTCTCTCTGTCTTTCTGTTTCTATCTCTGTTTCTGTCTTTCTGTCTCTCCTTGTCTCTCTCATCCTATACCTCCTCATAAATCCAATTTATTTCTGACCATTGCCTCGTCAATCTGAGCACCCTTCTAAAGTTTCCTCCTTTATCCTATCCCTTTGCCCTTCTATTTCTCTGTAATGTGAAAAAAGTTCCAAACATTTGTACACTGCTAAATGTAAATTTTATCCTTCTTTAACCCAGTTTCAATGAGAATAAAGGCACACTACCTGCCTTCCATTCCCTCTTCCCCTCTATTGTAATAGTTCTTCCATTTATGCCTCTTTTGTGTAATTTGCTATCTCTCTGTATCCAATTTTATTTTTTGAGGGTCATTCTACCATAATTAACTCACTCAAGATTTTTTTTTGATCATTTAAAAATAGGCTATTTCTTGGCTGTTAATACAATGGTTCAGTGGCCATTAGTTTGGAAAGGTTCAATTAATGTCCTAGTCCTAATGGAGGGTAATACCAAGGATCTTCAAATTATAGAACAATAGCTCTCATTTCATATGCCAGCAAGGTTATGCTTAAGATTTGGCAAACTAGGCTTCAGCAATAAATGAATCAAAAACTATCAGAAGAGCAGGTTAATTTTTGAAGAAGCGGAGAAATTAAAAACCAAATTGTCTACATTTGCTGAATTATGGAGAAAAGAAGGAAATTCCAGAAAAAAATTTACTTTTGTTTCATTGAATACATTAAATCCTTTGAGTGTGTAGTTCATGACAAATTGTGGCAAATCCTGAAAGAGATGGGAGTACCAGATCATCTTACTTGTCTCTTGAGAAATCTGTATGCAGGCCAAGAAGTAACACTTAGTACCACACATGAAACAACTGATTGTTTTAAGATTTAAAAAGGAGTACTGCTAAATATTGTTACCTTGTTTGTTTAAATTATATGCAAAGTACAACAAAAGAAAATGCCAGGATGGGTGAATATAAAGCTGGAATTAGGGTTGCTAGGAGAAATATCAACAATCTCAGATATGCAGATGATATCACTTGGATGGCAGAAAGTAAAGAATTAAGAAGCTTTTTGATTATGGCAAAAGAAGAGACTATAAAAGTTGTTTTGAAACATAATATAAAAGCAAATAAAGTAAGATCTTGGCAATGGATCCTGTCATTTCCTGGCAAATAGAGGGAGGAGAAATAGAAGCAGTATCAGACTTTGTATTCTTGGACTCAAAGATCACTGTAGACAAGTGATTGGAACCATGAAATTAAAGGTATTTGCTTCTAATAATAAAAGCAATGGCAAATTTGGACAGCGTATTAGAAAAATAGAAATACCACCTGGATGGTCAAAACTATAGTTTTTCCAGTAGTAATGCATGGCTGTGAGAATTGTACTGTAAGGAAAGCTAAGTGCCACAGAATTAATGCTTTCAAATTGTGTGCCAAAGAAGATTTTTGAGGGTCTTTTCAATATCAAGGAAATCAAATCAGTCAATACTTAAAGAAATTAATTCAGGAAATCACTGGAATGTCAAATACTGAAGCTGAAGCTTAAATACTTTGGCCATATATTGAGAAGACAGTTCGTACTGGAAAAAAGCCTTGATGTTGGGAAAGAATGGAGGAAAAAGGAAAAGGAGATGTCAGAAGATAGAGATGGATAGATAGTGTCAATGAACATAAACTTGGACAGACTTCAAGAGATAGTAGAAGATAGAAAGACCTGGCATCTCATGGTCCATGGGGTCATGAAGAGTCTGATGTTACTGGACAACTGAACAATAACAACAATTTTATATTGGAGTCAGATTCTGCTTCCAGGATATGAAAGATAATAACTCAGAATTCAGATTTTTCATACTATTGTTTTCTGAGCTTTAACTGGAAGTCTTTGACTACTTGGTTCTTTCAGTTTCCATTATCCAAGGCCAGAGGTTGTCACTGCTACTCCAGATCACAGTTTAGTCTAAAAGTGACCTCGGGTACTACTCTCTACACTTGAGTCACAACCACGGCCCCCAGCAGTGCTTCCATTACAAATACTCTTGCTCATTGAGGTCCCTCAGGCAGTTTCAAGGGTCAGCTCTTCTGTCCTGGAATTGAAACCAGGGATTCGACTTTCCTTCCAATAACCACAACCAGCAAAGTGACAGCTCCTTTGCAACTGCCCTCACCTCACTTTTCTTTTCCACGCTTGGACCTCAAGTGCCAGTAGAGAGCTCCCAGAATCTTCCATTGTCAACTGTTAGATGCCTGTGCTAGCACCCCCAAAGTTCACCAGCACATTACTTGCCATATTTGCTCTTCAATCAGGCCAGACTACCTCCTCAAGAAATCAGATCTTTCCTAAAGATAGGACTTCTTTCCTAAAGTCCTCCCAAGTTGTCTTAGGCTAAATGACTCCTTTATTCTGGCTTTTAATTATTTCTGTTGTTCTAAAATTTACTTTGAGAAATTATTTTAAATTATTTGTATAGGACTTGGGAAGAGCCACATAGTTTCTTGCCTTATTCTACCATTTTCCCACAATTCACATTTTTGGTCACTTTTCAAAAAGCATAATTCCAAATTAACATCAACATGGCAAAGGGGATAGGGAGTAAAATTTGGAATTACAAATATCTGGATTCAAATTCTGTCTCTAATACATGTTTATGTGACCCTATCTTAATGTCCAAAGCAACTTGTTAAGGCTAGAAATAGCAAAGTAGGTGGAAAGAGAATTTCCCTCCTAGAGAGTAACCTATATTAATGAACCACAGAACTGATTAAAAAAAATAGCAATCCAAATTGCTATCTAAAGTGGTTGGACCAACATACACTTCCACACACAGTGAATGTATTAGTGGGCCAGTTTTCCAGTAGCTCTTCTAACAATGGCGGCTTTTATCTTTTGACATCTTTGTCAATGTGATAGGAGTGAACTTCAGAATTGTTCTGATTTACATATTTCTTTCTTGTGATTTGTAATCATTTTTTGCTGTTGTTAATATTGTGTATATATATGTTTTGATCATGTAGGTTATTCCAGGATCAAGTATATATAAGCAATTTGTATTTCTATTTACTACTTTTTTAAAACTTTTAATAAAATTTACATAACTAAAGTTATTCAGAGTTTTATAGGAAAAAAGCATCTCAAGATAGCAGGAAAGTGTGAATGATGTTGTTGAAGAGTTGGGAAGGTTATGGAAGGTTGGAGGATATGAGGACTAACTTCTGATAGTGTTGAAATATTCAAGGAATAGGGGCAACTAAGTAGTGCAGTGAATAGAGGATTGGCCCGGGAGTCAGGAGTTCTTAAGTTAATCTACTTGCAACACTTACTAGCTATGTGACCCTGGGCAAGTCATGTAGCCCCAATTTCCTCTGGGAGAAAAAACAAAATAAAAAAAAGAAATATTAAAAGACTTCATGAAGCTTGAACTGAATTTTGAAGGATGATTAGAAATTTAGATAGGTGGATAGTTGCTAAATCTACTATAATGAAATCTCATATATATTTTCTTCTCTCATCATCTTCCCCTATATTCAATTTGTAGCTTCCTTCAGGTTTCAGTAAAGTCCCACTTTTTGCAAGAGTCTTTCCCCAACTATGAAAGATTTGGTTCTTCTCATATATAGTTCAATAGTTCAGTGATTCAAGTGATTCCAGCAAACTTCAGATAGAAAACACCATCTGCATCCAGAGAGAGAGAGAACTATGGAGAATGAATGTAAATCAACTTGTTATGTTCATTTTTTGCCTTTTTCTTCTGTTTTTTTTTCTGTTGTAGTTTTTCCCTTTTGTTCTGATTTTTCTCTCCCAACATGAAAACATATATTTAAAGAAATACAAAAGAAATGTATATTTAAAAAAATTAATGTGCAAGTATAACCAGAAAAATAAAAACAATAAAATAAAGAAGTTTTTCTTGATCCTTCTTAATCTTAGCGTCTTCTCTCTGAGATTATCTCCTTATAAACACACACATATATACACAATATATGCATATACAAACACACATACCGCACACACACATACATATGTAATATCCTGCAAATAATCTTATATTCATGATTGTATACATTACAATTCCTTAAGAGAAGGAAGTGTTCTTTTGGTTTGCTTTGGCCTTTCTTATTATCTTTATTGCTCAGTGTTATCTGTACACACACACATACATATGTAATATCCTGTAAATAATCTTATATCCATGATTGTATACATGTTACCTCCTTCATTAGAATTCCTTAAGAGAAGGAAGTGTTCTTTTGTTTTGTTTTAGCCTTTCTTATTATCTTTATTGCTCAGTGTTCACAATCTGTTGAATGAAAGTGTGATTTTTGCCAAAATCTTTCTTGTTGTTTATTTATGGATAGTGTTGCACTCTTCGTCAGAAAGATCTAAGTTCAAACCTGTCTCAGATATTTATTATCTGTTCTTCTTGGGTGTATCTTAGTGACATATGTTAGTGATAAAATCAGCTTAAGTTTCTTCAGCTATAAAATGGGATAACAATAGCATCTCACAGAATTGTTGTGAGGATCAAATGTGAATATAAGCATATATGTTTGTATGTATCTTAAATCTCAAAGCAATATGTAATAATAATTATTATCATTAGTACATATGAATTTCAAATTGCCTTTTCTGGCTATATATTTACTTTCTGGTCTAATATCTAAAAAGAAGCTTCTCAGTAAGGATTTACTTAAACATCAAATTATCCCCCTGAAATGCCTGAGAACAATGGATTAGAATATTTTAAAAGTATCATTCCTGTAGGAAGATTGGTAGTAATTCTTTTATTTAGATATGGCAATTAAGATCTAGTAACATCCTATTCTGGTGCCACATTGTGGCATGGAGGCGCCCTGGGGGTTCTGTCTACATTTGCAAATTACAAGCTTGATTGTGTGCCCAGAGAAGAACTGCAGATCTATTTTCTGCAGATTAGCTGAGCCAAATTTGAAGAGGCTCAGCATCATCTTGGAGGCAGAGTGAGCCTACTAAGTTATATAGGGGTTGTGATCTCTATCACTGAGGGAGCATGTAAACCAAGGAAATGATAGCTCTTTGAAGTGTTTTTCTGTAACTAAGGGGAGATACCAAAAGTACTATTTAGAAGATGAGAAATTTAATCAAACTTGTTATTTGGTACTTTTAAACTAAAAGCCTCTTATTGAGTGTGCGTGTGTGTGTGTGTGTGTGCGCCCATGTGCATACGTATATGTGGACTCTGAATCCAGCCACCTTGTCTATGTATGTAGATAACCTGATTTATAGAGATATATAATTTACTGATGGGTAAAATTTGCAATAGAGTGTAGCCCACAATATCTCCTTATTCAACTCCCACTCTCACAGAAGGATCAGTTCTCAAAACTAGACTGGTTATATTTTCTCCTGAGGGCTGTGGGAGTAACCCTGAGGAACACTGAGGTAGCTTTTTCAAGTACCTTTGGCTCAAGCCCCCAACATTTTGTCTCCTCTAACTCTTCCTTCCTATGTTCAATTGAGAATCACTACCAGACTTAAGTAGTTTTTAGAAAGGGTCATTTACTAAGTTAGTACAAAAATTCCTAATGTGAAAATGTTTTACATGTATAACCTTTATCTGTTTACCATCTCAGGGAATGGGGGAGAGGAAGGAGGGTTGGAATTTGGAACTCAAAACTTAAGAAAATCCAACTATTAAAAATTTCCTTCATATGTAATTGGGGAAAATATATATATTAAAAAAAAAGAATAGTTGATACAAAACAAAACACTCCAGAATTTGTGCAAGCTATCTCATGAATACATACATTGTCCAGAGAAATTTAACTTAATATTCAGGAGTACACGTGGCAAAAGTGATAACATAATTCTTGTTTGCTGGAGTCCTCTCACCCCCTTGATAGGATATTTCCACATTAAGCATAGTATTTTTCCTGGGCTTTTTGTGGAGTCATGAGTTCATTCTGTCCTTGGCTCCTCACAGTGCAGATGCTGCTGCCAGCTGATCTGGGGATGCAATTGAGCATACCAATGAGATATCTTCCAGATGCTTTGAAGCTGGAATATTATAGAGGCAGACCTAATGCCAGCACCCTCCATTTAGATTCAATGTTGCGACAAAGTGAGATGCTTGCAAATCATTGAACAGTTAATAAAAGTAAGTCTTTCTGGTCGTCAGAACAGGTGTTGGTGAGGCTATAGATATCCATCAAGTCAGACAGGCCCCTATTTCATGTGGGTGGGACTTGTTATTACCTTTAGGTGACCACGAAGCTGAGCCAGGGGAAGTAGGGCCCAATCAAGCACCAGGGGTAGTCATTTCTAAAACCTAATTCCTTTTATTTAGGAACTTTACAAATGTCCCCCTCTTTTCAAGAAGAGGCAAGGGAAAGAACCCTGATTAAGGGGTAAATCCAAGGCTTCTCCTCCCCACCCCATTCCCAGGGGTTCTTTCTGTGTCAAAAAGTCACATGTTCCAATTTCTAGAAAAGTTTCTCACGCCAACTAAATTGATCATTTTACTCTGGACCCAGAGAACAGAACAAAATCCTATAGCCAACTGAAATAGACTTCTTGTCTGGAATAATTTCAATTTAATAAAAGGGTTTTGAAGACCTTTAACATTTAGTCTAAGGTATTTTGGTTGATTAATTGATACATATTCTCGACTATGGTATCAAGATCTCTGGAAATAAAAGGAAGGATATTCAGTTTTCCACATGTAGAACTATACTGCTTATTACTAATTACTGGAAAGTGAGACACTATTTCCCATTCTTGAATAGTAATAAAAGACATTATTTCATAGGAGAGCTAGAAAGGATCTTGGAAGTTATTTAATCCAATCCCTTCATTTTATACATGAAGAAACTGAAGTCCAGAATGGCTATGTAACTTCCCCAATGGAAAGTCTGGAGACTTTGTAGAGATTTTGCAACAAGAACCCAGGTTTCTTGAATCCCAATTTTTCATTCTGACTATGAAAGTTGTTCTAGATAGTCTTCCTTCATATCTCTATCTGTGTATCTATCATCTATCTACCGGAGTGTGTGTTTATTTATGTGTAAGGAATATCTATGCATAGGGTTTTAATGCTGTGAGAGGCTACCAAATATTTAGGTTTATTGTTATGAGTCAAAAGAGAAGGAATAAATTTGAGATAAAACCAGAGTCCAGGAAGAAAAAACAAAATCACAAAATAATAGAATGTCAATGTTGAAAGTACTTCAGAGGTCATCTCTTGTCAGCAAACCTATATTTGAAAGGAATCTCTATATAGAATAATATTGTTGAATGGTGGCAATATGAAAACATATCTACCATTTCCTACACTGAGTGTCACACTGGGAATATATATTCTCTTTTAGATTTCAGTGAAATGGATCAGGGAAGCTACCTCCTAAGGTGTGTAGTGGAAATTTCTTGCTAAGGCAGACAGCGACTGTCAGCTTTAGGGCAGATGAAGAAGAATGGTTTGCTCTGTTCAGCCTCTGGTAATTAGGTACTTGTTGCTTTTACTTTGCCCTTGTCTGGCCAAGGATAAAGGGGTACTAGATTAGCTAGAACAGTACAGACTCTGAGCCATGACACAATGTTCCCCTCATTGTATGTGTATAGGTGCAAAAAAACAAACACCAAATGGCTAATCCTAAAACCAAGCACTCTTAACACTGCTGCTGGAGATACTTCACTTATACTCTATTATTTATAATTCACACTCACATTATAGTAGTTCCTGATGCAATATGGAGGAATATTTCTTCTAGGACGCTTTGTGAATGGAGGCTATGAAAGCTTCTGTTTGGTTTGATTTGTTGTTTTCTTTGTCTATTATTTCAAGTAAATACCTTTTTATTTAAACTAATGTGCCTATGGTCAGTTGGTCTGGTAAAAGAAATATGAGCTCATGAGTTCAATTTTTGAATATAGTGATCTAAATTATGCTTTGAACTTGGTATAGTTGTCAGGGGTTCTATGACTGAAGAGAATTCTAGGCTGCATCTGAATGATTGCTGCAAATTTCCTGTCTCTAAGTATAACTTTGCTCTTTTCATCATCCTTCCCTGCTGCAGACTTTGTAGGGACCAAAACCTAGTTTTAGTCTCTACTTTTCCTTTTGCCCTATTATGAGGACTGTGGAGATAGGTTGGCATTGAAGAGGAAAGGAAAGTCTAAAGATAAATGTAGGGAGGAGTAAGGGAGATTAAACCTTTCTCATTGTTCCTTTAAAGTTTTTGGTGGCTTCCTTATCTCTATAGCCTACCATCATCTCCATTTGTAGCTAGGAAATAAGAGGGAGGTGGTGGAAAAAGAAATCCTCTTAATGTTGCTTCTAATTCCTCTTGTTCCCTTGCAAACCTTTTTTTCCCCTCCACATTCCCACTGCAACTCTCCCTGACTTCCGCTGAGTTCCCAACTCTACTGCTGGTCTCAGCTGCTGTGAAAGAAAAGGGAATAGAGAAGGTCAGAAAAAAGGACAAAAGAAGGAAGAAGGGAAAGATGAGCCTTATTCCACTGTTATTTTCACTATTTCTCTTAGTCCCTGACTTTTATTGTATTCCTTCAAGTCTCCTATATTTTCTTCCTATCTCGGTTTTCATCTCTCTTTTATTTTTTTCTCATAAAACCCCAACTTGAGGCTTTTCTTGACTCTTCCCTAATCCAGCTTTCCTGGAATCACTGACCAAGTCGAAAGGAACAAATATTTATTAAGTATTACTCTGTGTCAGACACTATGCTGTTTTATAAATATTTCATTTAATCCCCCCAACAACCCTGGCAAGTAAATGTTATTTTTATATTCATTTTGCAATTGAGGAAACTGAGGCAGATGGAGGTTAAATGACTTCATCAGAGTCACAGAGCTAAGAAATATCTAAACTCAAATTTGAAATCAGATCTTTCTCACTCCAGACCCAGCACTCTTCATTATACCATCTAATTTTCTTTAAGCTTCCAAGGGACATGAGAACAAGCACTAGTGACTTGGAGCTCTTTTTCTCCTATTGACTGGAGGGTGAAGCTATTCTGTTTTGTTGGTCAGGGATATAGTTGGGGTTGGAATGAGAAGTGAAAGAAATGTGTTACTGGCATTCCCACTTAGTACTTGGGTTGCACTTTTCCTATGGAAATAAAATGATGTATAAGTTTTATACATGGTTAGCAGCAAATTCTTTCAAAAGAGCACTAGACTTTGGATTAGAAGATATTGACTTGAATATCTTACTTACCAGCTCTGTGATCTTAGGTAAGTCACTTAATTTCTCTGACCCTCAATTTTCCCATCTGCAAAATAGATGTAGTAATACAACTTTTCCTACTTGAAGCTTTAAAAAAATAAACCCATGATTTCCTCAATATAGGGAATTCAAGTGAAGAACTTTTCTTTTTGGACAAAAACAGGGTAGTATGGCTGCACAATAAGTGTTATATAAATATGACTAATACTTATTATTAATACTATTTATTGGGGAGAAGCTCTTGTTTTAGAAATGTGTATATATATGTATATATATGTACATATATATTTGTGTGTTCTATCTATAATCTATATATCTATCTATCAAATATCTATTTATATTTGCTTTTCAATATCAGAATTTTGCCAGAGATGTCAGAAGCCAAGATTTTTTCCCTACATGACAGCTTTTCTTTTTATTTTAATTGTATTGATTTTATCATTTTATCATGCAAAAATTTTAAAATATTTTGTCAATGGAATTGTATACTTCATTTTGTTATCTCCTCTGTTTCATGTCAGATTATGTATTCTCTACCAAACCAGAGCTCTAAAAGATATCTTTTATTTTCTTCTATTTTTCCTGATGTAACCACTAATTAGGCCACTTATACATTTGCAGCTTATTGTGACTATGTGCATGATACTGGTGTAAATCTACTTTATTCCAAAGTAGAATCTAGTTTTTAATTTTAGCTCTTGTCATACTGGGGCTTTTTTCCAGAGTAGTGTGTTCTTTAATTTAATCAGATATTTGATTATTTTGTTAACAGGTGACTTTAAAAACATAACTTGTTAATAAAATAAAACAGATTTTAGCTTCTTTTTGTTTATGAAATAATACTTTTAGAAGATTAGGTAAAAGACCTTATTTCACAGAATTTTGAAAAGAGCTTTGAAATTCTGATATAACAATTAGCAAAATGGTCAGACTAATGTAAGCCTGCATTTTAGGTTTCAAAATAATAATTTTGGGGGGAAGAACAGAAGGGACCCTAAAGCCTATTTCCCAATAAACAAACAAACTTTTCAAAAAATTGTTTCTTTCAAAATACAAATGAGCTAGACTGAGAGGAGGAAAAAAAAGGAAGCAGGGGCAGGCACAGCCCTGCTCAGGCTGTACCTGAACTCCTGTGAAGAGATTAACTAAAGAATTAGAAACCACAGGTAGCCCATTTCTAAGGGATGACTGCACAAACTGGTTATGCTGTTAGGGACAAAGCAAAAGGCTGAGTGAATTAGATCCCCTCCATCTTGCCCTGAATGTCTGGCTGAATGTCATGAGAAAGAAATGAAAGAGGAGGGAAATGTTAATCCACACACTTAGGGGTCATCTTTAAGAAGACTCCATGATATCTTTTCATCTTTTATGAGCTGATTTCACCCACATGGAGAGGTTCTGATCAATGTACATGCTTCCAAAGCCCCAAAGCCATTCATACAAGCACTGGTCATTACTGAAGGTTAACTGGTTCCTATATTCATCCTGATGCCTAATCTGTGAAAGTACAGTTTGGATATCTCGACTGCTAAGAAGGTGACAGTGTTCACATGTCAGGAGTAAAGATGTCACCTTTCAACTCAGGGATTTGAAAAAGAGATAAATGGAACAGCATGTGGAAATTACTGAGATAGAAATCATAGACACATATTTTATTGGTAAAATCTGGCTCATTATCTATCTCTGCATCCTTCCATTATTCTCATCATCATTGTCTCTAGAGCTACCCAATGCAGTAAGTATTCAAATGAAGACATGGTTGATGTGAGCCAGACCCTATGATGCTGCAGCAGACTGCCTAGCTGTCAGGGGTCTTGGACTATATAGAATACGATCTTATCAACTCAGATGAAATTTTGAATCTTTTACCTCAGAAAAATCAAGTTACTTTTGAGGATGTATAACAAAGTATTTACGTACTTAAGAATCTTAGCACAGTGCTTAGCATTGTGTCCAGCACGTGGCATCTACTTAGTAAATATTTATTGATTTTACTACTTGAAGTAACTGTAACCAAATTATTGGGAAATTTTCACAAAAGTAACAACACTTAAACTGTAGTTTATGACCAATTTGAAAAAAGATAATACAATTTACTTTTTGCTTATTTTATAATGGAATTAAAAATAATTTATTGCTAGTTGCTGGAGCTCAACTATAATCCTAGTTACTAGAGGGACTAAAACTAGTAGATTTATCAAGATTAGGAGTCTGAGCTACTGTGGATTATGCAAATGTGTGTCCAGCATCAATATGATAAGCCCCCAAGTGCAGGAGGATGATCATACTGTCTAAAGCAGGAGGAAAACCATCCTAGATTAGAAATGGAACAAGTTAAAACTCCTAGACTGATTGCTGGGGAATTGGACCTTGAATAGCCTCTGTACTTCCAGCTTGGATGAGATGTTGAGACTCAGTCTTAAAAACAGTAAAGCAACTTTATAATAATTTGCTTTAGAGTTTCTCCTGGAGCACACAAGAAAAATAAGGTAAGGCAAGCAGAAGATAAAAGACCAGCATATTTTCATATAAAGTGCCTAGATTTAAGGATAAAAAACCCAATCAAAAAGGAATAGCTGGAGCTATCTTGATATGAGTTCTTTATATAGCATGCCCATTCGAATATACATATTTATATGCACATTTTTCATACATATTTTCATTCACATTTTCATATCTGTGGCTTCCATATATTTACATCCACAAATGCAGAAAAAGAGAAATTAGGGAGGAAATCACACAAATAGAAAGTGAGAACAACATTAATAATACAGATGCGGGGCACAAGGTTTTCCAACCAATATCAATCATTCTTTTGGCAGAATCGCTCCAGGCCCAAATTCTAGCATTGTTAATGCAGTAGAATAGGAAGGATAAATGCTGTTTATAATTTTCCATCAAGCTGGGGGTTAGCATTCATAAGACATCAGTACAGCATAATTACAACTAAGATAGACCCTAACTACATTGTCTCATTACCATTGATCAAACCCTTCAAATAAAAGCTTATGATAGGAAAATTCAGTTCTATTAGTTTTCTTGAGCTCCTCTTTTTCTTGGGGAGGGTAATTTAATAACTTTATTAATAAGGTCAACACATTATTACTAAAAGGATGGTCATTTGGTCATCTTTCTCAGACCTAGAGCTCCTCTTAACACAGGGAATGTCTTTACTTCTCTAAAGGCTCTGATCTAGCAGTATCAATCACATTCACATCTTATCCTGTATGAGCTAGGAATATATTTTAGATAGTGATGAGTCCATTAAGAAAGCAAGAAATCCATGTGTAATGCTACAAATAAGCCACAAAGATGGAAATCTTGCTAGAAAGGAATGAATACAGGTAGTCCAATTAGAAATCATCTGGAATGCTACAATAAACTAAAAACTAGAAATCTAGTTTAAAGTCACAAATTATTGAGTTGTCTAGAAATATGAATAGAAAATCACAAATTCAAACAGATAGGAAAAAATTCTATAAAGTATAAGCTTAAATGGAATGCTACCTAGAAGAAAGAAAGTTGGGAACCTAGCTGAAAGATGCCCATACTTTACATCTAAAACAATAGCAATCCCGTATATCTGTTAGATCAGCTTTGGGGATTCTCTTTAATGATGCACTTCTAATTAATCCATGTGATGTCTATCTTTATCTTTCCATAAATTCATCAAAAAGGATTTCCAAGAAACAGTTTGGAGGCATTTCTTGCTTTCTGTTGACATTATAAGGTGTAGAGGGCTGGAACTCTGGAGAAGTATACTTGAAACAAGGTGTTAATTCATTGGAATAAATTAGATGATGATTCTTTAGTGAATCATCTTAGTATGGTGATGTAATGGTTCTCTAGTTCACACTTACTCAGTATACTGTACTGATGTAATTGTAATAGGGTATTTAAACTGGGGACAAAGTCAGTCTTGGGCTGGGGAGGGGGGAGACTTGTGGAGACCGACAGACTGGCAGACTGCTGGAAGAGACTGGGTCAGACAGTTAGACTATGAGTTAGACTGTGGCAGAGACTGTGAGCCAGACTGACTGAGTCTGTGGAGCAGACTGGTTCAGACTGGGAGACTGAAGGAGACAATAAAGACTTTGGATTTCATTCCCGACTATTCTTGTGGTGATTATTCTGCTGAGACCAAGGCTGGTTCCAAGGCCCTCCAGAAAGCTAGTCCAGACATTACAATAAGAGTAATCACCTATCATCCTTTGCCTTTTTCAGGTGGCCAACTTTCTATCAAACATCCTTGATGACATTTGTAGTAGGATGTTGGATATCATTTTTCAGTATTTATTTACTATGTTTTGGAAGACTTAGCCAACTTCCTCTTCCAAAAGATGGGGAGTTGTCTCTTTAGTTGGATGAGAAGTCTTTTTAGAGGCAATGTTTGGGATATGGGAAAGAGAATCCTCTTAGGTACCACTGCCACAGATTGTAACTGTGATTAAGTTAGCAGGAGGAGTGCCAAGATATAACAGAAAAAAAGATTGTTGCTGGTCTATGGAGCAGTCACAAAATGATTGTAGCCATTCTTGTTGTGAAGGACAAAACTGGTGACAGGCAAACTATAATCCCAGTTTCTGTGTTACATTCTCCTATGAAAACACTGAGCTCTCTGACCAATTTTTGTTCTTTGGAGCAGCTGGTTATGTACTGGACAGAGAGCTATGCTTGGAATTATAAAGACTTGGATTCGAATCTGGTCTCAGATAATTACTAGCTGAGTGACTCTGGGTAAGTCACTTGCCTACCTAATTTTTCCAAGCTGTAACAATTTAATAAATATTTATTAAGCACCTATTACTAGGTGTCAGGCTCTTTGCTAAGCACCAGGGATACAAATAAGAAAAAGAAAGACATTCCCTGTGTAATGTTCTCTTGTTCGGTTTTCTTGGGGTCTCTATGAGTAGTCTTCAGTTCAGTAATTACCACAAGAGTAGCCATCAGGAGCCTGACTGAAGGTGAAATGAATTTCTGTCTCCTTGGCTCCAAGAGCTTCTAGTGTGCTTATCCTCTGTGGCTCTCAGTCCCTGCTTATATGCTCCACACTGAGTATAAACCAATTGTTATGTCACTAAGAAATTAAATCAATCATACTGAGCCATGCTTAACTAGATAAACATTGTCTCATCAATTCCACTTAGTTAGTACCTTGTAAGCATACTTGTTTCAAGTTCAGAGTTCTGGCCTATAAAACCCTGTCCTTAAGGAGCTTGCAATCTAATGAGAGAAGACAACACCCCAAAAAGCTGAAAAGTGGTGATGGTGGCAAGAGAACAAAGATACTCGAAGAAAAGACATGATGGTCTGTGGAGTTCAAATCAAACATAATTGCTAATGAAAAGTGGAAAGTTACCTAGAAAATTCAGCTTTATGTTCCCTATAAAGGAAAGCTTTGGAAGAAGCTTAGTGTTCCATCCTCCAGCCCTTTAAATAGAGGTAAGAGGAGGCCGAGGAAGTTGTGAAGATGCTAACTGTCCAAGGCTGAGTTAAACAGCATGATGAGATTTCAGGATAACCCTGTGAATCCTCATAGAGTTGTTGTGAGGATTTCTAAAGCACTTAACACAGTTCTTGCCACACAATTGGTTGATTGTTGCCTTTCATTCTCAAAGAGAACCAATGTTCTATGTTGAGTGTACACTATTGGTATCAACAGTGGTTGATCAGACCAATACAAGCTAATGGTATAAAGAGTCTGCATGAATATTTGGAATGCACATGTCTCTAAATTTGTGCTTCTCACATTTCCATTGAGCTACTGTAATTCTACCTTGCTTACAGAGCACAGTCCCTGCGCACACCATGTTGAGTGGTCTTGTGCCAGTATTTTCTATGTCTCACAATGGATTTTAAAGTTCTTTAGAGAAACCTTGAGAGTGTCCTTGTATCTTTCCTTCTGGCCTCCATGTGAATAATTGTCTTGTATGAGTTTTATGTAAAATAGTATTTTAGACAAATACACAAATTAAACTTTGCCCATTCGAGTTATGATCTCTGCAGTAGAATGTGAATATTTGGCAGTTCGGTTCATGAAAAGACCTAGTGCCTTATCTTGCCCTGTGATCTTCAGAATCTTCCTCAGATAATTTAAGTGAAAGCAATTCAGTTTCTTGGCATGGCACTGGCATATTGTTCCAAGTTTCATAGGCATACAACAACAGAGTACAATAGCTCTGTAGACCTTGGGTCTGGTAGGCAGTCTAATACCTCTTATTTCTCACACTTCTTCAGAGCCTCTCAAAGACTCTCAAAGACTCTCAAAGACTGAGCTAGCACTGGCAATGCATGTATCAATTGCATCATCTGTGTGTTCATTCCTGTAATGTATATTGCCAAGATAAATTTTAATAAATATCAATTCACAGAATTCAAAATTTCTTAATTTGCTATAACCAGTGGCTCAATATATGAATAATATAGTTCTGTCTGGTGGAGGACCTCTGATTTCTTGGTGCTATGTTAGCCTAACAGCACAAATGGTAGAGAAGTGATTCATAATTTGTTGCATCTCAGTCTCAGAGACTGCATTGAGTGTATAATCATCTGCAAACAAAGTCACACACCAACTCTCCTTTCACTTTAGTCTTGGTTTTATAGTCTTTTCAAGTTAAAAAATCTATCATCAGTGTTGATAACTGACCTTGCTGCTATTTTTGTTCTCATTGAAGGTATCTGGCAACATTCCTGAATATATCATGCTAAAAAGATGCAATATTTACTTAGCTCCCTTGCAAGAAGAACTGCTTACTTTTCAATTCTATCAGATTTCATGGCCCATAAATGTACAAATTCCATGTACTGATAGTGAGTATTCATTTTCACAAAACTTTTTGTACTTTCTCTCTCTGTCTCTCTGTATGTCTCTGTCTCTATCTCTATCTTCCTTTCTATATCTGTGTGTGGGTGGGTGGGTGGGGTGTTTTGACTGCAGGTGTGAGATCCTTGCCTGTGCTGGTAAGTAGGCTTAGGGTTGAGTGAAGCAGATAATTTTTAGGATACCTTTTCTAGGCTCTTCCTCATGTCAAAACATGAGCATTGCAATCCTTTAAAAAGTCTGCTCAGACACCCAGAGGAATGCACTGCTGCTTCAGTGAAGCAGTGAGAAGACCTTATGGCCTGGACTGTGGGTGTGTAGGGTCATGATTATAGATTCCAGAATATTTATACCTGCTGCTTTGTCACTTGCCTGTTGCCACAAGACTTTGAGGTAGGTAGAAATGGTATGGAGTGATGGCTTTCGACTTACAGATAAATAGGGTTGAAGTAAGCCAGAGTTGTTTGAGATTGTTAACCTCATTCTTCCAGAGTGTTCAAAGTCTCATGGCGAGGAAAAATTCTTTTTTTTATTATAGTTTTTTACTGACAGAATATATGCATGGGTAATTTTCCAACATTGACCCTTGCAATCACTTCTGTACCAACTTTTCCCTTCCTTCCCCCTCCACCCCCTCCCCTAGATGGTAGGCAGTCTCATACATGTTAAACATGTTAAAGTGTCTCTTAAATACAATATATGTGTACATATTTATACAGTTCTCTTGTTGTACCAGAAAAATAGGATTTAGAAAGGTAAAAAATAACTGGGAAGAAAAACAAAAATGCAAGCAGTCCACATTCATTTCCCAGTATTTTTTCTCTGGGTGTAGCTGGTTCTGTTCATCACTGATCAATTGGAACTGAATTGGATCCTCTCATTGCTGAAGATAGTGGTGGGGAAAAATTCAAGACAACTGGTGATGGTCTGGGATGCAATGGATGATCTTGACATCCTCAGTGTCTAACCAAACTCTAAGCATTGCACAATGCTTGCTTAGCTGTCTTCATAACAAGTGGAACAAATTATTCTCATCTGTCCATTCTGCAGAGAAAATCATTTCATGCTTGGAATGGATACTCACCTCCCCCACCCCCAACTCAGAAAGTTTATGCCAGTAAGGTACTCTCAACCTGATTTAGTACACCTCCTAAAAGGTGTACTGGGGTGTAGCCTCCGTGCATTATAGTTTCTTGGAGTCACAGATGAGCCTTGGATAAATCAGGTGTAGAAAGCAGCCCTGAAAAGAACTTGGCAACCAGAAGTACTTTCCTGAACACTTCTACTCCCCCGGCACATAGTTGGCACCCAACAAATGCTGCTTCTCTCCCCCTTCTAGGATTTATTTCTTTTTGCTATTTGCTTTTTAAGAAAATAGTTTCTCCAAACTATTGGATTTGATTAATACATTGCTGGCATTAATGTGTGTATGTGTTTGCACATGTGCTTTTTTATCTTTGGGATAAAAGCTGGTAAGGTAACTAAAGGGAGAGAATGATAGTTGTGATTATTTGAAGTATTCCTCTGTAAAAAATAAGGGAGCATGTAACCAGAGTGAAAAATATATTGCTGATCCACATTTTATCATTTCAATAATAGAGAAAAAGACCATGGGGACACAAACCAAATAAATAGGCTCAGCCTGGGACAATCAATATAAAGGACACAATGAAAAAAAAATAAAGGACACAATGTAGGGAAGAGATTGAAATTTTTCTGTCCCTTCTGAGTCCAAGTGCTTCAGGGATCTGAGAAAGAACCTTCCCCCCGCCCCCACAAAAAAGAGGGCTGCTGAGGGCAGAAATTGGAAAGCTGGGCCTTGATGTTAGGGATTGGGAATAAGGATTGCTACCTATACAGTGGAGGGACAGAGTAGAGAGAATATCTAGTTCTTCTAAGTTTTACCCCACACAAGTGCCAGAAATCTTTTACTTCTGCTTTTCAAAGTTCAAAACCAACAGCGTTATAGTCTGCTTACCTTCACCATATTCTCCATTTTTCTCTGTGAGATATTCATTTTTAACTTTTCATAAACTATTATATTTCTGGTCTTACTAGCATATAGCAATACTGAGAGAATATCACTGATAGAAATATAGGGTAAAACATGGTTCAGAAAAATGGAAGGAGAAAGGCCTAAAGTTTGTAAATTACATGGAAGCTTAATGCCTTTATATCATGAATACTTTCTTGAGAAAAGAATCAGCAGGTCTTAGACATAATAAGAACCATATAAGATCATACACAAAAGAAAGGCACTGCATTTTAACAGACAGGGAAAGACTTATCACTGATGTGGCAGATATCCCTGAATTATCTGTCTTTGTACAGTTAGACCATTGATTTTTCAATACAAAGATCAGGATTAGTAAGAAGTAAGAAAAGAATAATAATGAGAAAAAGATGTGGCACATACTAAAATCAATTCAATACTTACTTATTAATATAAATAATTGGCAAGAAAAATGGGAAATAGACAGCAGAAATGAGATCAACAATGACTAAAAATTTTATATAGTTCATCCATTATAAATTTATTGCCATAATAGGCAGACCAAAAGAGCCCAGAATGTGTCTCAGTAAAATAAAGATTTTTAACTTATTTGCCAATAAGAGAGAGATGGCAGCCAAAGATAATATTGGGTTAGAATATAAAGTAGCTTGCAAAATATTATGAAAAAAAGATGATCAGTGATTAGAAAGTAGTATTGTTTCAAAAAACAGAGAGAAGTTGGGAGTTTTAAAAAGTCTCAAAAGAGATCCAAAAAGCAAAATCATCTAAGGGATTTAAAAACATAAAAGGAAGGAAAACAGCACATAAAAGAAAAAAATGGAAACATTCTGTAAAGATTATTAAAACTTTTTTTTTTTTTTTAACCAGCAAGAACAATGAAGTTACTATACTTACAGTATAACATCACAGTTCCATTTATCTTTATAGAGGAGGCAGAAATGGTCCTAAAAAAGAACAAATATCAAAAAACAATCAGATGATTAAATTCATTGTATATATACATAGAAAATCTGTACTGGATCAATATGATTCTGAAGAAGGGGAAAATACCAAGAGTTTAGAAAGCTAAACAGAAATTCACAAACAAAAATATATAATCTCATCAAGAAAACTAGAAATTCAGCAACAAATAGGTTTTGAAGATGAAATAACACCTGGAAACCCATCAATGAAACTATTTAACATCAAATTTGATTAGAAAGTCAGAAATCTAGCAGAAGATAAAAAAACATAAAATATAAGTAGCAAATAGAAAGCCATAGATATTTTCTACTTCTTAGAATCTCATGGCAAATTCTGTCTCTAGCCTATGCCCCATTTCCTTAATTCAACTAGAGAAGGATTAAAGAGGAATATTATCCTAAAGAAGCAGACAGTTGGCATCTTTACTGAAATTAGTGGATATTTTGGATATATCCTCAAAAATTCCTGTTTCTTTAATAACAGTTCTTAGAATTATTTTACCACTGTAATTTTTTTAAAGGGATAGTCACATCATTGACTCAGAAATGTCTCATTTGCTTTAATTTTTAATATTCCATACTAAGATGGAAAAATATTAAAACATCATTGTGAAATGCAAATATATCACCATTAAACATAATTATTTGACTCAAAAATATGTGAAATATTGTTATGGGGAAAGTCAATATCACAGGGACACCTCTTTCTCTCTTTTCATATATATGTACTTATATATGTATATGTGTATTCATGCATATATGCATACACACACAAAATACTTTGCTCATATTATCTCATATTATCTCATTTTATGCTTACAACAACCCCATAAGATAAGGACTAGAGATATTAGATACTTATGTAGTGCAGGGGATAGCATGTTGGCCTGGAGTCAGTAAAGCTCATCTTCATGAGTTCAAATCTGATTTCAGATACTTACCAGCTAAGTGACCCTGGGTGAACTGCAAAGGGGATTATGTTTTTGCCTCAGTTTCCTCATCTGTCAGATGAATTGGAGAAGAAAATGTCAAAACATTTTTGTATCTTTGCCAAGAAAACCCCCAATGAGGGAAGAATATGGAAAGACATTAAAAAAACCAAGGAAAAACTTACAGCTGACATAATATATGCACACACACGTCTGTTAGATTCTTAGCAGCAATTGCTGGCTGACTTACACACCTATTGGCATCTCCTTCAAAGGTAGTACTGTGTTTTTCTTTTTAACCTCAAAGTAGACGTGTGTGTGCGCACATATGCATTTATATAGTATTAAACTAATAGGCAAGAGAACAGAATGACTGGGGAAGAGAGCAGACCTAGGAATAATCTCTTTCATAGTATTTTCATAGAAAAGATAAAAAATAAATGATAATTTCATATTAGGCAGAGACATTTTGGTGATTTTCTAGTGTGGTGTGGGAAGGTGGAGAGGTTATAATTTATCTGCTGACAAGTCACATTTTGATCTACTTCAAAGGGCTTTTCTATTAGAGGAACAGCACAAAGGGCTTTAAGATAGATCATCCCATCTGCCACATATTTATAAAACAGCTATAGAGGTCTCCACAGAATATTGCAGGCCTAATGGATTTTGTTGCTTTAAGCAAGTAAAAATATTTTGAATAGTTAGACATTTAGAGGCTTTGGATGACTGTGAAATCATCAGAAGGCAGGGAACTATACTGGAAAATGGTGCAAAACCTATTTCCCATAGAGCCATTTGGAATAATTTTTTTGGAAGTGTCACATTGAGTAGATAGCTGACAACTAAGATAGTATAAAGGAATACACAAAAGAAGAAAAAAATTAATCAAAAGAAAATGAAGCAAATTACAACAAACTGGAAAATATGAAATTAATGAAGCAAGAGTATTCAGTAGAATGATGTAAAATATTAATGACACAAAATTCACTACAAAATTATAAGCTCACTTGAATTCAGACCCAATATGAATAGATCTACTATATTGGTATCTACTTTGTAACTCTCTGAAACTCTTTGCTATAGTAGTGGTAGTAGAAGTAGAAATAGTAGTTGTCATAGCAGTAAAAATTACCATATCTACAGAGCATTAAGGTTTTCAAAGCATTTTACAAATATCTAATTTGATCCTCAAAACAGCCATGAGAAGTAGATATTATTATTCCCATTTTACAGGTGAATTAGTTGTAAAATTTTATTTGTACTTGCTAACAAGTGCTTAGTAGAATAAATGATCTTCCTACTCCATTCTCTGGTGTAATATTTCAGTGTTAATTCAGGTTAGCTTTCAAGAAGTTTATAGTCTAATTTGGAGAAATAATGAAAATTATGATTAAATCATGAGTGTTAGAAACAATAAGGACTCTTGGAATTCAGAGGAGGGAGACATGATTGGGAGCTAGAGAGCTGGGAAAAAGTTTATGGAAAAGATAGGACCTGTGAAGGACAAACAAAATATAGGGAGAGAAAAAGTTGAATGAGATTCCTGGTATGTGGACAAATATGTATGAGCAAAAGGGAAGAGATGGCAAGGAATATGCTGTCATTTGAGGGATTTTGACATTTGGCTAGATGTTTGTGTTACGAATCACAGGAAATGATGTTGTGAAAGCAAGCTGGTGTTAATTTATGGAGATCCTTGAATGCCAGCCTAAGGAATTTGATTTTTCTGTTGGAGTAGGAGTTTACTTTTGAAGGCTTTCAAGGAAAGGAGCTACATGAAGAAAATCATGTTTAGAAAGATGTTTTAAATTTATTAGGACAATTTTCATGATTGGAGAGGGGATTAGGCTCTTCTTTAACATTCAGCAGTAAATGCTTTCTAAATGGATAGTTATATGGTAAACATTCCCTGCTTTCCTACAAGGGGTGGAGGTAAATCTCAGCACACAATACATTTAAGTTCTGGTTAGATTTATTGAAGCTTATGAGTTAATAGAGAGGAGATAATAGAGCTGACTGGATCTTATGGGCAGTGAATACCAGAGTGCCAAATGCTGCCTATGTGCAGTTTAGTTTTCAACATTCACTTTTATAAGATTTAAATTTTTTAAAATTAAAGCCTTTTTATTTCCAAAATATATACATGGATAATTTTCAACATTTAGCCTTATAAAACCTTGTGTTATAATTTTTCCCCTTCCTTTCCCCCACCCCCTCCCCTATTGGAGCAAGTGCTCCAATATATGTTAAACATTTGCAATTCTTCTATACATTTCCACAAATATTGTGCTGTACAAGAAAAAAATCAGATAAAAAAAGTGAGAAAGAAAACAAAATGCAAGCAACAGCAAAAAGAGTGAAAATACTATGTTGTGGTTCACATTCAGTTCCCACTGTCCTCTCTTTGGTTGCAAATGGCTTTCTTCATCACAAGACCATTGGAACTGGCCTGAATCATCTTGATTTAGTGTTGTTGATGAGAGCCATAGTATCTTAATCTCTAATTCTAAAGACAACTCACAAGCAACTTTGTATAGACAATATATGCATAAATTGGAGGTAATCACAAAAGGAAGGCATAAGGGGGACTGGAAAAGTAAGAAAATGGTATTTTTGTTAAAATTTGAAAGAAGTCAGGGAAACCAGGAGACAGAGATAAGGATAGATAGAATTCCAGGCATGGGGGGACAGCCACTGAAAAAAACCTGGAGTCAGATGATGAAATGTATTGCACAAAAAAAGAGCAAGGAGGCCAAAGTCATTAACTTATAGTCACCATGTAGTTACCACAAACTCCCTTCGCTTTTTTTTTTCCTAAATAGCAAAATGGACCATTCATCTGTTTTTAACATAGAAGACATCAGTGTGAATCAACAATATGTATAGATTTTGTACAGCTGGCAGATTATGGACATAATGTAAATGCATTTCAGTAACCATTTTTACAGATGGAAAATTCAGTTCTGAAAAAGAAAAGCATAAGTTTCTAAAGAACAGGAAATATTGTTAAAACAGCAATCTTTCCAAAAACTTAAATCTGACCACCCCTGGAATCAGATTTTGGCACTCTCTTCAGTTTTTTAGGATGAGTTGGTTTTTTTTAGGTCCTTCTATTCCAATCTTTTTCCATTTTATTCCAATCAATCTATTTTTTCTGCCTTTGGTAATTCCCTTTAAATCTTTCAATTGCTAGTCAAGTAATCAAACTAAAGTAGGAAGTTTCTTTAGCAAAAATAGAATAAAGTACCATTGAAACCTAAAAATTATTTATATGTTTGTTGCCCACATCTTTCCATCTTCCCCTCTGTGGTCCCCAACACTAGGATTTAAATGCATTTATTGTCATTACTTGGGAAATTTTTTGGCAAACTTCTAAATGAGAACTCAGCATTCTGGGAAGTATGGTTACTCTATCCTTTTGTGGAATATTCTGGTGAGGGTTATTAGACTGAAAAAATATCATATGGAAAAGACATGATGCATCAGAGCCAACAAGTTATCATTGTTTATTCCTTCCCCAAATCTTTTCAGCCACCAATGAATCCACTGCAGTTTATGTGCTGCATTATTATGTGCTGATTTTTTAAAGCTACATTAAAACCAGCACAATTTGAAAAAATTAAATATGCTACCCAACAATCTAAGGTCTAAAGGTTTCAAACTAAACTATCACTAGAGAAGCCACAGGCATTTTTTTTTTCCCCACGTTGTAGACCTTTGGCTTTCTGTGCCTTCACCTTGTGGTCCTCCAAGTTGTATGCAATGTAGTGTCACACCTAAGCATGCCATTTCTTTGTTGGAGATTCC
Source organism: Sminthopsis crassicaudata (assembly GCF_048593235.1). Taxonomy (NCBI): domain Eukaryota; kingdom Metazoa; phylum Chordata; class Mammalia; order Dasyuromorphia; family Dasyuridae; genus Sminthopsis; species Sminthopsis crassicaudata. The sequence goes on from NC_133622.1 coordinate 148,240,129, forward strand.
TTCCCCCATTCCTTAATTCCCTGCCTACTTGCTATCTTCCTTCTCTCTTCCTTTTCTTAAGGGACTTAGAGGTTATTGGTCATCTTTCAGGGCTAGATTTACGCTCTTTGGGGGATTATCCTTTCTTTCTCCAATTGTCCTGGTCTATATCTTGCTACTGGATCCAGGGGACTCTGGAGGAGAAAGTGAGGCTGGTGATTCTGCACAGCCTTCTCTCATTTAATTGCAATGCCCTTGTATGCCATAGCACCACCTCCCTATCACAGTCCTCTTCCAGAATGAAGTGCAAAAGACAGCAACAATTCCTGTCAAAGACATCACTATTCCTCTAGTCTCCCAAACCTCAGCATCATCCTGAATCCTTCACACTCCCTCATCCTACAAATTCTCCAACTGTTCAAATATTATTTTACTTTCACAACTTCTCCCATCTTCAAATTCTTCTTTTTCTTTCTACAAATATGTGAATGAGGCTATACATATTTACATCTGATATGTACTGTATACATATAAACAGATAATACATACATAAGTGTGCATATGCACATCTATCTAGCCACCCATCCAGCCAACAAGGCAGTTAGATAGTACAGTAGATAAAGTGCTGACCAGGAAGACCTGCATTCAAATACGATCTTGGACACTTACTCACTCTGTGATCCTGGGCAAATCATGTAACCCTGTTTGCTTAAGTTTCCTTATCTGTAAAATGAATTGGAGAAAGAAATGGCAAACCACTCCAATATTTTTGCCAAGAAAACCCCAAATAGAATCAGGAAGAATTAGACATGATTTAAAATGACTGAACTCAACACTTACACATAAATACATATAATACACATATATGCATATATATACATTTACATATACACAAATATCATCTACATAAAGATATTGGTTAAACCCATGGGAACTGATGAGATTTCCAAAAATAAGGTATATAGAGAGAATTGAAGAGAGTCCAAGATAACAGATCTTGATCAGGAAAGGGATTTAGAAATCAAGTCTCATCTTTTCATTTTTCATGTGAGTAAACTGAGGCCCAGAAATTTTAAATAATTTCCCTATTATTACTCTTGTAGTAAACAATAAAGGCAGAATTTGAATGAATCCGATCCTTCTGAGTCTAGAAGTTACTGACTCTACCTCTCAACTTTGTTTCCACTCAATTCACAAAATTTAGTTTATCTATATGCTTAAGAATTCCCTCTTCAGCCCACAGAAACCTTAATCACATGTATTTTCTTTAAAACCAAAAATGCAAGTTATAAAGCCATTTCTTTTAGGCCACAGCAACATTTAAGGTTTTCCTTAAGTAAGGTTTCAAAGTGGGAAGGTTTCTCTTTGGCCCTTCATTAGAGGGGAAGTGTTCACATGCTGTCACATTACATTGATTCCCTTATCTGACCTTCCTATTTATCCTATGCTGTCTTTTCATTGATTCCTATATTACTTCCAGCAAACATATCCCTCTTGCTTATCTGACAATTCATGCTTTATAGCACTGTAGTATTTGGACTGTCCACATTTTATCCCTTACTATTTTTATCTGGCAAAGTGTCAAAAGAGAAGACTGCGAGTTTTAAGAATCAAATAGCCTTAAACTGACCTGTCAAATTTGACTTGAAGTGCCAGTGATGTGAATTACTCAGGTCTAGTCAGAAATGATGCACAATACATGTTCTTTACTTGTAAAGGCAGGTTTGAATGCCATGGGCCAGGGATGGTATTGGACAAGACTGATGGGAACTGTCTTCCAGGAGCTTATATGCTTATAGGAGATCACCCCATTAAAGCTGCTGGATCATGACTCTTTTTGGGCAAACTCAGATAGACTCCCCCATCCCACTAGTGAGTTAATGACCAAGTTGGCTGATCTGCTCTGGCTAAGGCTGGCTGACCAGTAGACAACACTTTGGGTTATTTATACAATTTTTAGAAGTAGTTACATATAAGGAAGGTAGTTGGAGTTTTAGCTGTGGTACACACACACACACACACACACACACACACACACACACACATACAATATGAGTTCAGACAGTGCCTTGGGGTCCCTTAAATTCATCTACATGAAATTTATGCTTAGGGGATGTAACCAGTGGAGGTAATTATGATTATGCTTATTTAAATTTTTCTTTTTAAATTTAAAAAGGAGTTATTTTGCCAAGTGGCATATGCCTTGCAGTTACATTCACACATAATATGGGGACTTTAGGCTCTTTTTGTGAGAGGTCATAGGTTTAGTAATTCATCCATTTTAACTTAGCTGTTGAAAATATAAATGTGAGTTTTTTGTATAATGGCCAACAAGAGGACATACTATTAGAGAAACCGGAATGTATCAATCTTTGCAATAGCACTATAAATGAAACCAGAAGACAAAAGGAAGTTATGATTAATTAGTTCTCCTTAGAAATGCAAATAAAGGTATTGACTAAGTTGATTTTATTTTGTATCAAAAAACAGCAAGAAGCATCATTTATTTTCTTTCTTTGGAGTAGGGGGAGATGGAAAAGTAGAGCAATTGGGGTTAAGTGACTTGCCCATGGTTATAAAGCTAGCAAGTGTCAATTGTCTAAAGGTGAATTTGAACTCAAGTACTCCTGATGCAAGACCTCATGTTCTATCCACTGTGCCACCTAACTAGCTCAGAAAGTATCATTTCATGGGACATTTGGTCATCTCATATTAAAATGCTCAAAAAGACTAATGTGAAAATAATTATAGCTTAGGTACTACACATGTTATAGTATATGAAAATATAGAGAAACTTTATGAAGAACTTAATGAAACTTTCCAAGTTAAATTTACATCCCATTGATACTCAATGACTACAATGCATGGCTGAGAATAGGCTAAGATGAGGAAAATATATTGTAAATTATGAATCATGAATAAAAATGGAAGAAATCAAAGTCTTGACTTTACACAGTTGCCTCATATTTGTATATCATGAGTACTTTCTTTGAGAAAAGAAGCAGAAAGTTGTAGGTATAACAAGCACCAAGTAACCTCATAAGAAAATTTTGTCAAGAAATAATTAGACATGAGAGTTATTTCTTAATTTGTTTATACACAATGATATTACAACTTTTTAGACCAACATTAATGCAAAGCTATAAGAGAAAAGAAAATGAGAAAAATATATAAATGATTAAAACAATTCACACAATCTTTTTAGGCAAATTTTGGGAGACCCCCAAATATGACATGTACGAAAAGGGGACAACAAAAATCAATTATAGCTATCAAATATAGAAGTTTAATTGATATGATTCAAAGCAATAGGGAGGACAATAAACAGATAAAATATCTGAATAACTTTTTAAAACAAAATGTTTACTTTCTTTTAAAAAATTTTAATAATAGCTTTTTATCTTCAAAATACATACAAAGATAGTTTTCAGCATTCACCCTCGCAAAATCTTGTGTTCCAAATTTTTCTTCCTCTTTTCCTCTTCCCTGTCTTCCCTAGACAGCAAGTAATCCAATATAGGTTAAACATGTGCAATTCTTCCAAACATATTTCCACATTTATTATACTGCACAAGAAAAATCAGATCAAAAAGTAAAAAAATAAAAAAAAAAATAAAAAAGAGAGAAAGCAAAACAACAACAACAACAACAACAACAACAACAACAACAAAAATGTATGTTACACATAGTTTCCATAGTCCTCTTTCTGCATGCAGATAGTTCTCTCCATCACAAGTGTATTGGAATTAGCCTGAATCACCTCATTGTTGAAAAGAGCCAAGTCTATCACAGTTAATCATCACAATCTTGTTACTGTGTACAATGTTCTCTTGGTTCTACTCACTTCACTTAGTATCAGTTCATATAAGTAAGCCTCCTTAGGTCTTTCTGAAGTCATCCTGCTGATTGTTTCTTATAGAACAATAATATTCCATTACATCAAATTATGTATACTTTCTTAAGACAGATATTCTGATAATTTTGCTTGATGATATTCTAAGCATTTTTAATAAGTAGGGCAAAACATTTATGATCACTTTATCATTGTCCTTGGGGAAACAGAGTAAGTGGAAGAAGTGGCTTCCTAATGGAAGATCTTGTTCATGAAAGAATCAGGAAGCTAATTTCATTGGATCAAAGAGTATGTGTCAGGGAGTAAGTTGTAAGAAGATTGGAAAGGAAAAAGGGGAGCTAAGTTATGAAATCATTGCCAAACAGAACATTTTTGTATTTGCTTCTGGAGATGATAGAAAGATACTACAATTATTGAGTAGGTGAGTGATACAGTTTGACCTGGGCTATTAAATGATTATTTTAGTGGATGGGAAATGGAGTGGAGTTTTATACATATTTGCACATTCATTACGAATGAACATTAATTGAGATCAGAATTAAATAGGAGAAGGAAATGGGGCTTGATCACCTTTGAGAACCTTTCAAGGAACAAAGACCCATCTTTTTAATGCCAATACTCTATTAATGTTGTATGCCTTAAAGTTATAGAGCTCTACAATTTCCAGAGAATAAAAAATGAGCACCATTCCCTGTCTGTCACTCATGGTGAGAATCATGGTGGGTGAGCAAACTATTAACACAGAACAAAAAAAAAAAAAAAAGAACTATGATGAAGAACCAAAGTGAAGGATGTTATCACAGAGATCTAAAATGAAAAAACCATCATGTGGTAAGTTTGGAATATAATATGCTCTCCAATTATCTGTACCATGTCAAGAGAAAATGAGTAGAGTAAATAATACATTGAGTGAATCCCTTGTGGTTAACTTTTGGGAAGACTTGTCAAAGGTCACATGTCAAAAGATGGGCATGCACAAATGCTTTGTGTTCTACATCGCTAAAAAGGCCATCCACATTAATGAGCTCAGGAGAAAGGAAAAGGCCATTTCAATAAAGCATTATTATTTATAGTTACCTTCCCATGTTTTCTTTCTGGAAAAAAACAAAAAACAAAAAACTATACCCTTGTAAGTAATATCCCAGAGGTAATGCATTTGAAAATTAAACCAATTTTTTTTTTTAAAAAACAATTATTTTAAGCCTCTCTCATTTCTCATTCATGTGGAAAGTTACTCTTTCCAGTTTGATGAGATTGCATATTAATTCTCCATATTCTGTATTTTTCTATTTTTCAATTGTTCTATATCTTAACCTGCTTTATTCAATTAAGGATTAGGGATGTATCCTATAGAATGAGTCTTTGCATCTCCTATTTTCAAAGGGAAAAAAGATATTGTTTAAATAATCCATGAATCTCTTATTATAGTTATTAGTATTATAGCTGTTGCTTGTTATTACTTCCTCAACTGAATTGCACTTAGCAGATCTTCCTTACCTCCTCTGCATTAAAATTATTCTTCTTCACCCAAAATTAATCTTAGTAGTATGTTGAGCTCATTTAAGTGATGATGAGATAAGAATGCTAATTGATTAATTAATGCTAATTGTTAATCATTAATTCTATTGACCTTTCCCTTTCAACAATCACCTATAGCCATTAGAGTTTAGTACTTTTGTCAAAGACTGACAAGTTTCCTCCAAGAACAAGAATTCTTTTTAGTAGCAGCTCATGCCAAGAAAAGTGTCTTCATTTGTTTAAGGGGAAAACCCTTGGTGCACTGTGGAACTGATATCAGTTTTGAAAAAGAATTAATTGTATGACTTTGTGCACCTCTAAGCATTCTGAATTTATTTTGCCTCATAATTAGGTATCCTGAATCTTAATGGTAAAAATCAGAGTGAATCATAGAATCTCAGGGATAGATGAGGTCTTAAGGAATTGCCTAGTCGGATACAATGGATAGCAGAATGGTAGAAGTGGAAGTAAACCTAATCATCTTAACAATCAAAAAGTAGGGTAGAGTCTGGGTGATTGGCAGAAAGGAGATGGAGTCAAAAAGTCTCAGTTAGTAAACATTTATTAAGCATCTACTGTGGGCCAGCCATTGTACTAAGCACTGGAAATATAAACAAGAAAAAGAAAGATAATTTCTGCTCTCAAGTAGTTTACAATATGATGAAGGTCATAACCCACAAAGGAAACTGAAAAGGTAGGAGTATAGAGAAAAAGTAGGTGGGTGAAGGAGAATAATGGAGGAGTACAGCTAGGTGGGAAGTGAAGAAATAACTGGCCCTCTAAATGGAGGTTCTCCACACTCCAAGCAGAGGGATCAGAGGGGCAGAATGACTTGTCCAGGATAACCCCAGCTAAATAAAAGGCTGAGATAAGATTTGAACTCAAATTTTCCTGATTCTTAAGTCCAGTACCCCATTCTCTGTGCTCCTTTAAAGTTCCCTCTAGGCATGCTTGGAACCCAGAAGTTTTCAAACACTGGTCAGAGTAGTCTGTCAGATTCAACTACTCCCAAATCAGAGGGTATCCCTACTAGGGACAAGCTCTAATTAATATTGTTTCCCCATTAGAAGATTAACTAACTTTCTTAGTGTGACCAACAACATTTTCGACTCAGAAACTGATTCCTTTGTAACCCAACCTGGGAGATGTGGGTCTTTCAAGCTCCTATGATTGGTCCTTTTTAATACTGTGTCCTGTTGTAGGCAATCTCCAATTGCTTCTTGTTACAACTAATTTATGGGGCAGTTGGGACTGGAGCAGGAAAATCTGAATTCAAATCCAGGCTCAGATACTTACTAGCTCTGTGACCCTGAGCAAGTCACTTCACCCTGTTTGCCTCATTTTCTCATCTGTCAGATAAACTGGAGAAGGAAATGGCAAATCACTCTAATATCTTTGCCAAGAAAACCCCAAATTGGGTCATGAAGATTCAGTCACTACTGAAAAGACCAAGCAACAGCAAAGGTTAAATTGTGGTGGTTTAGACCTAAAGAACAGACCTGGATTCGAGGAGTTCTCTGGCCACCATTTTGTACTCTTATCTCTTCCTTTTAATTAACTGCCCTCAAAGACACATCTCATCATTTTCCTTTCAATTGCTTCCATTTGGTACCAAAATTGTTGAGTACCCTTGAGGAAAAAAAAAAAAGAATTTGAAAAGGAGATTGGGGTAATTAATTCAACTTCCTCATTTTACAGATGGGGAAATTGAAGTCCAGAAAGGCCAAATGATTTAAGGAGTTGCTATTGGTAATCTGGGGGTAAGGGCACTAGCTTGTGGGTGAGGATTGTGGAAGGCTTCTTATAGAATATGAGACAAGCTAAATTTTGAAATAAGAGATTCTAAAGGGTAACTGAAGCAGAATTACAATTCAGGTCCAGAGTATAGCTAATACAAAGACATGGAGAAAGGAGATGAGAGATGGAATATTGTATGTGAGGAACAGTAAGAAAGTCAATCTGATTAAACTATAGCATGAGAAAGGGAAATATATTACAGACCTGGAGAGACATATCACAAATTGTAAAATCATTTTTTAATACTTCATAAAGTTAACAGAAAAATTTTCCCCCTTTGGTGAAGAGAATGTTTGGAAGTTATTTTCTGTTTGTAGTTATTTGTTCCTCACATCACCAGCCACCATGACCTTTGTCTTGCCCCTGGATTCCTAAGATTAGGGAGGTGAGAGTGAGCCTGATGACAAATCCATTCCACAGGGAAATCAAAATATATTCTCAAGCCTATTTTTCCACCATGAGGGGCAACATACCTAACCTAGAGATTTAGCTTTCTGAGAAGTGAATAAATCCTTTTGTCAAATGAAACTAAAATGCATATGAAGCCAAAACTTTGTCAAACCAGTATTTGTTACTATTCTTTAACTATAAATATGTAAATAGATATGACTAATACATAGAGTGCATATTTTATTTAAGCTCCGAAATGACATTATCTTCATGGAATACAATTTCTGACAGACTATTGCTTGTTTTCAGAATTTGTATATCAACTTTCTGACAGGAACTGTGACACAATTTAATGTTATTCAAAGTCTCCTATGAATTTGGAAGCTTTAGTATCATTTCTATCTTCACTTTTGCTAAAATATGAGCTATTTCTAACCATGAATCAGCAGACATGAATTCTAGAGAGGGAAAAAACATTGCAATATATGTATATTAATGCTTTTCTTTAAAACTATTTTTGGATATTTTTCTATGCAATCCCAGTTTCAAAGCCCATTAGTATGGGATTCTCTCCTCATTGGTGGAGATGATTGGCCTCTCTTGTGTAAGGAATCACAACCAGAATAAGACAAACAGAAAGGTAGGAAGAGAAATGGCTATTCCATTACATAATAACTTCCTACAATTCCTACAAAAAAGAAGATTGTACGTGAAGTTGTGAGTGTCTATCATGTATAACTTTTTTTTAAAAAATAGCTTTTTATTTTCAAAATATATGCAAAGATAGTTTTCAATATCTATACTTGCAAAATCTTGTATTTCAAATTTTTCTCCCTCCCTTTCCCTCCACTCCCCTCCTCTCATAATCCAATATATGTTAAACATATATAATTCTTCTATACATATGTCCACATTTATCATGCTGCACAAGAAAAATCAGATCAAAAAAGAAAAAAAATGAGAAAGAAAACAAAAAGCAAGCAAACAATAACAAAAAAATGAAAATACTATGTTGTGATTCACATTCGTTTCTCATAGTCTGCTCTCTGGATGCAGATGGGTCTCTACATCACAAGTCTATTGGAATTGACCTGAATCATCTCATTGTTGGAAGGAGCCACATTCATCATATTTGATTATCACATAATTTTGTTGTTGCTGTGTTTAATCTCACTTCTACTTGGTTCTACTCACTTCACTTAGCATCAGATCATGCAAAGTCTCTCCAAACCTTTCTAAAATCTCCTGCTGATTTAATAACTTTTCTTTTTAAGTATATAACACATTTAACATACTACTTTCAAAACTGCCCTGCTTGTTTGTATTTCTGAATGACTTTTCTCATGTTGTTCTTTTCTTACTGGCACAGTGGATAGAGAGCTGGTTTTGGAGTTAGGAAAAACTGAATTCAAATTTTGTTTCAGATATATACTATGTGACCCTAGGCAAATCACTTACTCTCCGTCTGCCTCAGTTTCCTCATCTGTAAAATGGAGATAATTTTGACTCTACTTTCTGGGATTGTTATGAGGATCAAATCAGACAATATTTACATATGCAGGACAGTACCATTTACATCCAGAGAAAGAACTGATAAATAGAAGTATGTATATTATGGAGTTACACCCACACCCACACCCACACACAGACATATTTGTGTCTAATAGTAGACATCTCTAGAGTGGGGGAAGGAGGGAAAAAAGAAAATAACATGATAATTTTATTATATATTTAAAAGGAAAAAAAAAGTTATACACAATACATTTGCAGTTTCAAATTTAAAAAAAAGAAGCCTTACCATTAATAAACTTTTCATTTAGATATATGTATGTGTGTGTGTGTGAGAGAGAGAGAGAGACAGAGACAGAGACAGAGAGACAGAGAGAGAGAGAACAAAAGAGACAGAGAGAAACAGAGAGAGACAGAAACAGAGAGGGGAGACAAATAGAGAGACATTTGGAGGGAGGAGGGAAGGAGAGAGAAAGTGAAGGAGGAAGAGAATATTTGTAAAGTGTTTTGGCACATTGCTTCACATATAACAGATACTTAATAAATGCTTTTCTCTCCTTCCCTCAGTTGTAGTTGCTTTCTTCCTCCATTTTTACTCCTTACATTGAAAGAAAGAATAATAAAACCTTTGTATCCAATATGTATGGCCAAACAATATGGTTGGTCATTGCAATGATTAGAGTCATTGCTTATTTCAAAGGTGTTTTTTTTTTTTTTTTTTTTTTTTTTTTTTTTTTAATAGAGTTGTTGTTATTGCACAAATTGCTCTTCAGATTTTGGTCACTTCATTCTAAATCAATTCATACAAGTCTTCTTGGGTTTGCCTAAAGGTATTGCTTTCATCATTTTATCATTATTTTTCCATTACATTCATATACAATAATTTGTTTGGCCATTTCCCGTTGTTACTTTTCCAGTACACCTTATTCCTTTTCACATCCTCTGTAATCCAGTGGCATAGGTCTCCTTGCTATTTTCTGTATTTGTTACTTCATTTCCTGACTGAGTGTTTTCATTAGCTGGGATGCTATCTCTCATCTTCTCTTTTTGGCTTCCCTGACTTCCTTCTAATCTCATCAGTTTTGCTTTCTGCAAAAAATCCTCCTTAATTTTAATTCCTCTTCTCTTAAGATAACTTCCAATTTATCCTGTATGAATCTTATTTGCTCATATTTGTTTACATCTTCTGTCCCCTATTAGAAGGTCCCCTACTTGAGAGCAGGGGCTGAGTTTTTTTCCCCTTTCCTTCTATATGTAGTGCTTGGCATATTTCCTGGCACTGATATGTAATAGACGATTGGACTAATTGACTGATGGGTGCCTCCTAGTTTCCAATTCTTTACCATTATAGAAAGAGCCGTTATCCATAATTTTTTTACATATGGCTCTTTTTGGCCTTCCTTTGATTTCTTTATAAGGTTATTAAATAGGAGTATTGCTGGGTCAAACAATAGACTGTTTATTGACTTTTCACATAATTCCAAATGGATATCTTAGATGAAGACAATAAAATGTTGTAAGGAGCCTGAAAAACAAGAGAAGGGAATTGTAAGGGCCCTTTAAATGGGCAGGCACAGCGCAACAAGAGATTGAGTGCCCCAGAAGTATTCTCTGTGGATATAGGACTGCCCTGTGGGTGGGATCCTGGCCATATTGAGATAGCTTCGTAATGGGTGACGGTTCTCTTGCTGGTTGGCTGTGTGTGTGACCTCACAGGCCCTTTATAAGCCCACTGCAGACAGCAATCGCTCTCTTTAACCTGGCTCCCTAGCCTGGGGTAGACAAGTCAAGCTGATGGATAGCCGAGAGGTAAGGAGTTTGGTAGAAAACACGTGGGTCTTAGGACCAGGTGTTCACTAGGGGGCTGACAAGTCAGGGCATTATGTGAGTAGGTATAATAAAGGTTTTTAAGATTACATGTGGCTGTTCTTGAGTGTGCTACCAGTTATTAAACTATAGATTCAAGAGATCGTGGCCAGAGACCTTTGAAGGCCTTATTTTTTAAAGATAATTCTCTCTTTTTTATTTTCCTAAAATGATTGAATAAAGATAAGCCTGTTCAAGTGTTGGGAAAAGTTCAACAGCAGTAAATTGGTCTCAAGTCAAGATTAACCAGGGGATCCATGAAACAGATCAAAATGCAAAACAGCTCTCATTTCTAAGCCCTCCATTTTTAAAAATGAACATTGATTTTCCATTGCTATTATTTGTCAATAAATTCCTCTCTCTCTTTTCCCCAAAGTATCCTCTAATAAGAAAGAGATACTATTCAACAAAACATAGTGTTAATGTCAAAGAACATGTATTCCCAACCATTTTCAGTCTCCTCTGTGACTTTGAATATGTGATGCATTGGAGATTAAAAATACAAAATTTAAAAAATAAACAGTTCTGGCTCTCAAGGAGTTTATATTCTAATACAGAGTGGCAATACATGTAAAAATAATAGTAATGGGTGAAGGACAGGGGTGGTGGTGGGTCTTTTCATTCAGAAATTTACTGGGCTGGTGAATAGAACCATAGGGGAGTAGTTTGACACATTCTTTCTGGTAGATGGCAAATAGATTGATTTGACTTTGGTTTTGGAATTAGAATATGTGGGGTAGGAAAGGAGGTGATTGTAGAATATGGTTGTTGAGAAGATGGCCAAGCAGTAATGTAAAACATATTTTAATTTAATTGCTATTTGAGGGACTCAGTAATCAGAAGAGTAGGATCCCAGAGAATATAAATACAAAGGAGGTTTTTGTTCCTCAAAGCTTTGAATAGTCTTGCAAAATACATAAACCAAAAAAGGGGTCAACATTCAGAATGATGTGCCATATTGTCCACCTATTTGCTTTTCATGAAAATAAATTTCTGAAATATAACATCCTACAAACTTATGGATTTATTACCTTTGTTTTGCACTTATTGAAGCTTACTTTAGTTCCTAAAACACTTCTTGCAATCAAAAGCTTATTCTATAAATTAACCCCCAAAGGAAGAAAAGTCATAGTCAATTACACGTGTTACTACATAGTAGAATTTATGGATGATTGGGTAATTGCTATTAAATAGCATCCTGAGAAAATTTTCTTTGCAAAAATATCTGCAACATAAATTTTATTATAACTTCTATAAAGTACAGGTAATTAAATATGTAAGTAGGAGAAGAAAAAGGGAAGTAAAAATTGGAATGCAAAATGAAACCAGAACAGGCTACTTTAAAATGATTGCATTTGATTGAAGAGTTTCAATGGCTTTCCATAATCAATGGCCCATCACAATATTTCTACATCCTACTTATCCAGCTTTATCTCTCACTTCTTCTGAACTTGCTGACAACAAGGTTGTCTCTCCCAGTATTCCTGTAGTAGTTTCTCTTGAAACAGTTGCTCTTGGTTTTTTCCCTTTCCCTGTAACACCCTTCCCCTTCCTCTCAGTTCTCCCAAGTATTAATCATCCTTTTGGACTCAGCCCAAATCTCCTCTCTCTCCTTATCTAATTTAAGATCTTCCCTATCTTCTTCCTCATTCTCAGCTTATTGGAACTTAGTAACTTATTTCATTGCTTATTGTTTATTGCCTATTTATTTTGTATGTTCTTGGAGAGCACAGATACATCTTTTCAAACTCAGCATTCCTACTTCACACCATAGAACAGTATCATGCATATGGCTACATTTGTAACAGTAATATATGGGGAGCTAGGTATACAGAGTGTCTGGAATCAGAAAAATTTTCTCTGAGTTCAAATTTGGCCTCAGACAATTTACTAGTCATGTGACCCTGGGCAAGTCATTTAACCTTGTTTGCCTAGTTTCTTCATCTCTAAAATGAGCTGGAGAAGGAAATGTCAAACCGCTCCAATGTCTTGCCAAGAAAACCACAAATGGGATCATGAAGAGTTAGACATAACTGAAATGATAGCACAAATAACATTAGTACAATACAGGATTTCCCAAAAGTCCAAGTGATTTTAAGCTATTAAAGCTTTAAGGGATTATTATTAAGTCTTGGATAAATAGAAGATATATTAGATAAATAGTAGTCATAGTAGTTATATTATGAGGTATTATTCATAACAGGAAGTCATTTAGAGTTTTCCAATTAAATACATATTAAAGCTTTAAATTGCACTAAGACTTTTGGGACATCCTAAATCTATCTCTCTATCCATCCATCTATCTATACCTATATTTACTGATACCTACTAAATAATTGTAGAATGAAAGAAGCCATATAGACATTATCTGATAAACTATGAGTTCTTAGTACCTTTAGTTTCCATTTTATTTAGGACCATGATCAAATTCACAAATAGGATTGGTTGTCTTATTGTTGTAGATGTTTTCTTCAAAGATGTAGATTGCATCCTAGTCATGCCTCCCTATCCTGGATGACTCTTGTTGATATTCTCCCATAAATTCATAGTATGGGCTCTGCCCAAGGTTTAGGACACTTTCATTGCCTTCTCCTGTTATTGTGAGGATACCAAATGAAGACTCTGGTTGTCTATTTGTTGTTTTCTTAATCTCATCATGATACCATGCATTTCCCTGATGCCATCCCTTTCTCTAAATCATTTTCTTCAGAGTTTCTTTTGATATGTGGTACATCCTGCTCAAACCCACAATCATACACCTCTCCCTTGACTTGGGTGTGATATTAATTTTTATCCCTTGTTGACTGTGATGTTCTCTGACTTGTAGCCATATAAATAAACTTGTAAAATATTGATATTTTTTAAATGGTACATATTTTTGGAAGAAATTTGGGGTCATTAAAGCAGTTCTGCAGTTTCCTGAAAACAATTTAATCTGTTCTCCTCCTGTTTGGTTCCAGGCACTACTAATTCATTTGTACTGTCTGTACCCCATCATCTACAGGAAATTTCTCTTCAAACTGGCATGAGCTTCATTTTCTGGATGACACTAGCAAACACCTTGGGCAATATAAATTTCATTGCTTTTACCTTACCAGTTATTAATGATAAGGGAATTGTCAAATAAGGTTATCTTTGTGCTATATTTTCTGAGAAATTTTGATTAATTCTGACATGTTTGGCCATTAGGTATAACAACAGTAACATCAAAGACTTGTTGTTGTTGTTTTATCTAGGGAGGGGAATGGTCCAAAATTCTCCTCTTAAATTCTGCTTTTGGGAGCTTATTATGTCAGAAGAAAATATGGGATAAATGGATCATAGTATATATTCCAAATTAAAAAGATTCTAACAATTTATTGGGGTTCCTAGGTGATAATGATGAAGGAAAAACTCCTAGTTAGTGTCCTTTCATGTTGCTAAAATTACCTTTGCCATCCTCCTATTGACCATGGACAAATAAATGAACAGAGGAAAATGCTCATATCAAAATCAATCACAGACATTTATGAAAATAAAAACTAACTAAATAAAAAATATGTCCTATGGTCAACTGAATAAACAAGTGTAGACATAGGTACCAGTTTGAAGTAGGGCAGGGGAAGAGGAATAAAGACTGTTGGTTCTTTCATATTCACTTTTACCATCACTTTTACCACAGGGGCAAGTAGCCTTAACAAAAGGCAGTCAAAAATTTTCTCTCTTGGTGTCAATTTTTAATAAGAGAAAGAAGATTAAGGCCATGAATCACTGGAAGTGTTTACTTCTCCCTTAGTATTCTTTGAATGTATTAGCACCCTCCCTATTAATGTGTGTTTATGAGAGAGTGTACCCAAGTTTATGATAGAGATGTTTAACAACTACTGTGATTACTATACTATTTCAATAAATGCCTTTGCTTTTGAGTCACTTGTGTCATTTATCTGACTCTTGAAGGTAAACTAATTGGTAGGGGCTCATTGGCTATACTTTTAGATCTACAGATTACTTAAGTCTGAGATACTTTAGTTGTCTCCTCAGGGGCCCAACCTTTAAGTGCATGTTGCAGGGGTCTCTGCATAGTCAACACTAATAAAATATCAAAGATTGTATTTTTAAAAATTCCTATTCCTATGTATTTTATTAGACTGTGAGCTCTTTGAGAACAGGACTGTGATTTATCTATCATTATATCTGCAGAACTCAATATAGTCAGCACACTGAGGAGGTGCTTAATAGATTTTTTTTTTAAATTGAAATGAATAAAATTGAAGAAACATTTAAAAATAATAATCTTTGATATATTTGAGTTCTCTTATTTCTATTTATAGTACTTAGGTATATTATAAGATTTGGTTTATTTTTTATAAGTTTTCATTTAAAAATGGTCGTGTGTGTGTGTGTGTGTGTGTGTGTGTGTGTGTGTGTGTGTGTGTTGTGTGTATATGCTCAGCTAGAGGGGTGATGGATGGCAATTTATCAATTTCTTTCTATACTGGTAGTTGAAACTTACCAGTTCCCAGTGATTGATGGGATTGTTTACAACTTTTCCCTTTGGTCTAAGGGGAGATACTGAGAAGGTTTTCTGCCAGCATTCTGGAAAGCTTTGGCTCAGTCCCAAAGCCAAAAGCTGTGCAGCCCAAGCTGTGTTTACACCACAAAAACCCTTGGGCTTTTGGGGATTTTAATCAGTTTCCTAACAGATGCATTTCTGTTAGGATGAACAAAGTATTGAAACGTACACACCATTCATTAAAACTGAAATTCTGGTTACAAAATATGTGGGGTTTTTTTTTCTCAAAAAGGAAGAAAAAAATGAGGAAAGAAAGAAAAATATATTTTCTTACATCTGATCCCAACTTGTATTTATTGAATGGAAACAAAAAGAAAATGAAGCTATAATCTCAAGACTTCAGCAACTTTTTTTTTTTCCTGCTGGATAATAATAAGACAGTTAAAAAGAAAAGTGTATAGGACAAACATCCCTTTGCATAACAAATATCGCCTCAATGTCCCATTGTTATCATCAAGGAGATCTGGTATGTAATAAATTATCAGAGCTGTATATTAAAAAAGCAAAATGTGTCCTGGTTAAATACAAAGGTACAGAGTATTTTGCTAATTTTCTAACACTGGCTCACATACAGACATTTTAGTTACTACCAATGGAAGCATCCTATCCTATCTAGTCTTTTCATGGAAGGAGTAATATATGATAGGAAGGAAGATGAAAAATGAAGCCATAATTAATAGAGGAAAATGCCTTCATTTTTTTCATTCATCTGACTTGTAAACATATATTCTGTCAATTGCCTTCTGTTACTCTGTATGCTTGTCAGACTACCTTTCTCACTTACCATTGTATTGCTTGTTACTTTCTCTGGAAACTAGAACTGGAATTTATATTGCATTAGTATGATCTCAGTAAAAGATGTTTGACATGGGCACAGCAAATGTTTCACGTGTTCATAGCCAAAGTAGTTGGAGCTTAAGGTAGTTAAACAATTATTAAATTAGTGCCTCCTATGTGCCAAGCACTGTACTAAGATCTGGGGATAAAAGAAAGGTAAAAGGCAGGCCCTAATCTCAAGGAATTTATAGGCTAATGGGAGAAACATCATGCAAACAACAATATACAAAATATATCTTTACCTATATAGGTCTCTCTATGTATAATATACATACTTACATGTGTATACATATACACAAAAATATACTTTTACATATATATATACCTACACACAGAAGGAAGGCATTAACATTATGAATATAAGGAAAAGCTTTTTTGCAAAAGAAAGACTTGATAATAGAGACTTTTAATAGAAACTTGGAGACAGAAATAGGAGATATTAAATGAATACCTGAAGTCAGGAGGTAGAATATCTAGTGAAAAGAACATCAACAAGGCCATCATTATTAGATTTCAGAGTACATTGGTCTATACTTTTCCTGTGTTTTATTTTTCCCTGGATTAGGTATTAGAACTACATTTGTTTTATAAAAGGAATCTGGTAAAATGCTTTCTTTCTTGAGATGCTATATCATAGAAAAACCACCAGGTGGTGCTCTAGTTTCAACCTGTTCCTGCTCACAGACAACAAAATAGTCCCAGAATGTGTTATATCTGATCAAGCCCTAGACTGACTCTTCAAGTTGCTTGAGGCACCCATTAAAAAAAAAAAAAAAAAAAAAAATATATATATATATATATATATATGTATATATGTATATATGTATACATATATATCTCCTTGGCTTTTTCTCAATACTTTAACAATCTTCTAAGTAAAGAAGGTACATTCTAAACAGTAATTTATAATTTATCAAATGGCTCAGCCCTCATCTCACTGAAATTCTAATCTTTTACAACTTCATATGTCACTCATTCACATGTATTTGAAGCACAAATATACTGAGTAAAATAAATAAATACAATACATTAGAAATCTAGAATAGAAGAGTTTACTCCTGTCTAGGTTGATACTTCAATGTACCACTTTACAGAGTGAAAACAAAATGAGCAATATTACCTTTAAAACTCTCAAGTGGTGTCATTACTAATAAGATCTGAAATTTAGATTTTTCCTAGGCAGTTTATTATGCCTAATTTTTCTTAAGTACAACCCAAATGCTCTTTAATTTTTTTTTTTTTAAAGAAAGCATTTTCACTGAATCAGAGAATTGAAGAATTAGAAGAGATTTTGTGAAGGCAGACATGACTCATAGATTAAATTTGGGTGTGGGTGGGTATGGTTGAAGAGTTAAAAATGATAAGTAGATTTCAGACCTGGTAAGAGAATGGCTATCCTTGATAGCCATAAAGCAGAAGGAAGAGTTTTGGAAAAAAGATAGTGAGTTCTTTTTGAGACTTGTTAAATTTACCATATCTGTGGGACATCAGATTTGAAATGCCTAATAGAGTTAGTGATTTGAGACTAGAGGTCAAGAGAGAAGTTAGGGATAGATAAATAAATAGATTTGAGTATAATCTTTAGAGGACTGATAATTGGATCATAGGGGAGCTGATGAGATTCCCCAAGTAAGAAAATGTCTTCAGAATTTCATTTTTGAGTACTTTCTGTTCCTCAAAGGTCTTTTCCCCTTGAAGTATTTTGGCCCTTACATATCTTTTCTTTGAAACATTTGAATTCTACTTTCCTTAAATTTGGGATGTGTACCAAACCATGCCTAATTTTTTTCTTTTCAGAATCTCTTCACTTCAACAGACAATGGTGAGATAAATACTAAATCTCTGTTCTTATAGTCCTTGGCTTCTTGCCCAATACTTCATAATTGGTAGAAATATTTCTTAGGTTCCTTCTGGAAGTGCCATTGTACCCATCACTATAAGGGGAGAATTATTACCAATTTTAATGCCTATGGAGAATCTCTTTTATGTCTTGGATCCATGCTTAGAAGAGAACAGCAATCAAATTGACAAATAGCCACCTCAGCACTCTTGGGGATAGAATCCCTTATTCCTATTTTTCTCTTCTTCCTGTAACCCTTATTGGGTGATCTCTCATTTAATAGTTTATATGACTATGTTTTATCATTTTTTGAGGACAAGTAGCTTCTTCCTCCTCAGAGCATCTAGGTCCCTCTTCTCTTGGAAGAGTCCCCTTTATTTTCCTCTGAATAACATACTCTGTTCCGCAAAAACTTTATAGGAAAGAAAGAAGAAGATAAGCTATTATTAAGTGTTTACCATGTGCCAGGCTGTGCACACAAATACAACAATACATACATAAATCTTAGAACCTCACAATCTCCTTGGAAGATATATGCTATTATCATCCTCATTTTATGGTTGAGGAAACTGAGGCAGACAGAGTGACCTGTACAGGATTATACAACATATAAATGTCAAAGGTCAGATTTGAATTCACGTCTTCCTGTCTCTAAGCCTTGGGCTCTTGGCCATTTAGTTGCCTTTTTTCTACCTCAATATTCTTTTCCTTCAAATTACGACCTTGCTTTTGTTTCCTTTAGAAACTCTTCCTTTTCATGAACAATCAGGAGTGATGAGCAATGTTTTCTGGTGTTCTTCAAGTAGTTTCTATTTCTTTTTAGAAGGGAGATCAGTTTAAACTTGGAATACAGATAAAAGTTGCTCAACTATTGCAGAAATCCAAACTTTGTCAAATCAATGCACCAATTTTTCTGACTTTTTGTAATGGTTGAAATTTTCAGCTTTGTTCCTAGAAGCTACTTGTAAATATTTGCATCTCTTTCTTAATCAGTTGGTTAAAATATAATGCAGACAAGTCCACTTTAAATTCCTTTTCTTTGTCTCTACATTTCTAGTGCTACAGCCACCTCTATTCCTCTCCAATTGGTTTCACC
Organism: Sminthopsis crassicaudata; assembly: GCF_048593235.1. Classification (NCBI taxonomy): domain Eukaryota; kingdom Metazoa; phylum Chordata; class Mammalia; order Dasyuromorphia; family Dasyuridae; genus Sminthopsis; species Sminthopsis crassicaudata. The sequence continues at coordinate 148,259,366 of NC_133622.1, forward strand.
AATTTGCCCAACCCATCGTTCAGCACAAGTTGCTCAGGCTTCTAATTACTCCACTTAGCTTTCCTTACTTATCTTGCCTTGTCTTTCCTTCTTATTGCCTTCTTATCCTTCTAGGGTCTACCTCTTCAGGTTCTATTTCCCAATCCTCCTTGATCCTTCTTAATTCTACTTAATCCTTTAATGTCTTCCTTAATTGTCTTTGATGCTGCTTCTTTTGCAACCTAGAAAGTTGAATCTGGATCAGTATCTGAATCTAGAGATTATTTATGTTTCTCTCAGTTTTTACCAAATTTTGTAAACAATTTTCCACAAATTCAGCCTCACCTACTCTACTGGTTTATACCTCAAATCACTAGATAGTTACCTCCTACTTTTACTTGGCTCAAGTCCATTCTTCTGTTCCTTCTCCTATACCCTTTCCATGAAAAAGTTGGAAATAGCATCCTACTTTCAAAATTTCCTGAAGAAATGAGAAAATCATCAAGCCACTACCTTGTTCCTAGTCACTATGTGGGTAAATTTTCCATAACATATCTCAGTCAGCTGTCCAAAGAAGTCTGAATGTTGGTTGTCTCTTCTTTCCAGTATTCAATCTGCTGATTCATGCCAGTCACTTTCTACCCTTGGCCAACTGAGTCAGAATCCACTTAGGTAGAATAAGGTAGACAGTGCCACAAAATCTACTTCTGCCTTTGCTAATTCCAGTTGGAGTTCATCACCTACTATGATCCTAATTGTTACCCTTTACATTAGCCAGTGTATATATATTATATATATAATTATTATACATTATATAATATGTTATACATATCCACATAAATGTGTCTCCAGTGCTTAGCATAGTGCTTGACACTTAGTAGGCTCTTAATACATTATGGATGGATTTGTTGAGGTTCCCCATATAGGGCTACCAAAATGTTGAGGTTATGATGTGTAGATTCTCTTCACGCCAGGCTACCAGAATGATGGGGTTATCCGCCAAATGGTGAAATACAGGCTGATACCCCAAAAGTTTATTGGGATTACAAACTAGTGTTGCAAATATCTAAAAAAAATTTTTTAGTATCCCAAAAAATGTTTAGACATCCTCTAAAACAAGAAGCAAAGATTTTATTACATTGCTAAGAGCAGGATCAATCCATAAGCGTTTTAGTAAGAAAAGGGGTTTTAGCAATTAACAAGGGGAAAGACAAGTTCCCTAGCAGTAAGTAATCAGGAGGAAGAGGCCTTTAAGGGGGAAGATACCATGAAGTAAGATATTACTATTGACTGTTGGGCTAAATTCATCTGAGATGATTCCATCAGTATCCTTGCTTGCTTGCCTCAGGATTATTATAATTCTATCAATGCTTCAGGCTTTTTCTGCTAATAGGTACCTGGCTACCTAGGACTTCATCAGACTGACTGACTGAAACTAAGGTTTGAGTTCTGCCTTCAATACATTTCAGCTGTATAAATTTGGACATGTTATTTAACGTTTCTGAGGAAAACCACCTTTAAAAATCATCCTGTTACTTGTTGCCATTTTTAAAAAATTAATTTTATAATTATTAAAAAATTTTTGACAGTACATATGCATGAGTAAATTTTTTTTTATAACATTATCCCTTGTATTCATTTTTCCAAATTTTCCCCTCCCTCCCGCTACTCCCTCCCCTAGAAGACAGTCAATCCAATAAATTTTACATGTGTTACAGTATAACCTAGATACAATATGTGTGTGTAAATCCAATTTTCTTGTTGCACATTAAGAATTGGATTCCAAAGGTATAAGTAACCTGGATAGAAAGACAGTAGTGCTAACAGTTTACATTCAATTCCCACTTACTACCATTTTTTATATAAGTGGGCCACAATCTCTTCCCCAGTAAAATCCCAAGTACTTGAAGAAATGATTATAATGATCAGATTGTCTTCGCCTACAAAATTAAACTGGAATTGGTTCAATGATTCTAATAATTCAATTATACGTGCCCCCAAATACCAATCTCCTTTGTTAAAGAATTTTCAGTCTTGTAACTAAAGTTCCTCTATAGATGGAAGCCTTTTAAATATAAAGTTATATAAATATATAACTATATAAACTATTATTATCAACCTTTCTGCAGACACAAAATTAAGTGGAAAATAATTATCATCATCCTACCACTCACTGCTCCATTCCTAGCCCCAACATACAATTTACAGGTTTTCCATAATCTGACTTAATCTACATCCAATGATAACTCTCATTATTTGAATATTTTAGAGCACCATGGACTGTGACTTTAACTTCATAGGTTCATCTGAAAGGCTCTTAGAATTGAATCTAAATTTTCCAATTGACAAATATAAAAAGTGAAGTTCAGAGAAGTTGGAACTATGGGTTATAAGTGGTTGAGCCCTAACTTGAACCTGATATTGGCACTTGTACATGCATTGTACTAAACTATCTGCTTTCTGTTTTTTACATAGTTATGCCCATTTTCATCTGCTATACATAAGCCCTGTTTAAATATAAAGAGAATTGTGATATATGGAAGATGTCTCTGAATGCATAAATCATGCCTTATTTTTGTTGAAAAATATCCTAGGATAAAGAAAAGGCTGGTGTTTTTCAATCTGATTATTTTTAAAGTATATCAGGGAACACTCATGAACATTTTCTGACATTTAATTGTTGAGCTCTGCTTTCTGAAGCTTTAGGTATGACATTCATCAGCACTCAAGTTCACAAAGTCATCCATAGAAAATGGAAGTGGGTTTATAAACTGTAGGAATTTCTAAAGGACGCATTGGGCCAGTCACCTCTGAATCATTATAGTACTTTTCTTCCTTTCTTTTCCTGAGTAAAAACTAATCACCAAACAAAAATAAATTATTTGATTTCAAATTTAATTTAATTTGTAATCCAAAATAATCTGGAGAGTTTAGAGCCACATAAGCAATACTGAATCTAACCCTCTAAACTCTGAAGGTTTATTTATACTCCCCTTTCTTCTCTTCCTTCACTCTCTATTTTTATTTTTATTTCTGCATGATACATACTTGTTTTATTGTCCCAAGAAAGACTAGATTGATTTGTAGGCTGATTTAGAGGGCAAGATCTTGAAGAAGGTACTTAGTAGGTTAGATAGGCAAGAGAAGTCTGTAACACCAGGATGGAAGTCTGAAGAAGGTTTGTCTAGTAGGTTAGGATAGATAAACTACACTATAATCACAATTCTCTTATATATTTGTGCTCATGAAAGGTACTTGAAAGAAGGGACTGTTTAGATTTTGTCTTATTACTTTCAGTGTCTACCACAGGGCCTGAAAGATAGTAGACACTCAGTGTTTCCTATGTTTGTTGAATGATTATATTCCAAAGGGGTACAAAAAGTTGGGTACAACTGAAACAATAATAACAACCAAGACATAAACTCAGAAGAAGACAATAATGTGAAATGTCTATGAAAAAACCTCAGAGAAAAATGTCAACTGGAACTAAATGCAATAAGAATTTCTGGAAGACTTTAAAGAGATAAGAGTGATAGTAATAACTCCAGGACAAAAATGCAAATTTAATGAAATAGAAGACTTTCAAGCATACTAGAGCTGAATGGAAAATTTGACAAACAGAATACTTAAAAGAAACATGAAAAAGTAAACATAAAAGAGTAATCATAAGGAACTCAATAAAGTTAAACTGTTTGTATTGCAGGAATGTAACTCCTCTAAGAACTGTATCAATTTTAGGGCAGTTAAAAGGAATTTCCATAGACAGAGGACATGGACATGAGTCAATTATGTTAGAATGATCTAAAAAAATGAAAGGGAGAGAAAAAAGGAAGCATTGGGAAGAGGGGAATGGAGAGAAAGAATGAGGAAAATTTTCTCTCATAAAAGAGGCATGCAAAGAAAAAAATTTATAATGAAAGGGAAAACTGGGGGTAGTAAATAGTGCTTGAATCTTACTCTCATTAGAATTGGTTCAGCAGGGAGAATATGTATACACAACCAGTTGCTTTTAGAAATGTAACTTACTCAACAGGGAACTAAGAAGAAAGGGAGATAAAAGAAAGGAGGGAGATGATAAAGAGAAGTGAGAATTAAGGGAGATGTGATTAGATAGGAGAGAGAGAAAAAAAAGGAGAGAGAGGGGAAAAAAGGGTAGAGAAGGAGAGGAAGAGAGAGAGAGAGGGACAAAAAGAGAGAAAGGTAGAGAGAGAGAGAGAGAGAGAGAGAGAGAGAGAGAGAGAGAGAGAGAGAAGATAATGTGATGCAAGGAAATACAAATTACTAGTAACTGTGAATGGGATTAAAATGAACTCACTCACAAAATAGAAACAAATAGTAGAATGGATTAGAAGCCAGAATCCAACAAAATTTTGTTTACAAGAGATATACTTAAAACAGAGAAACATACACAGATTTAAAATAAAGGGCTGGAGCAGAGTCTAAAATGTCTCAGTTGAAATAAAAAAAAAGACAAGAATAGCAATGATAATTTCAGGCAAATTAAAAGCAAAAATAAGCCTAATTAAAAGAAATAAACAGTTCGGCTTCATTTTGCTAAAAAAGCACCATAGATAATGAAGTAACATCAAATTTTTTATAGTAAGTTTCTTTGATCAAGATCCCATTTTTAAAATAAATGGTAAATCAAATTTATAAAAATAAGACATTCTTTAATGAATAAATTGTCAAAAATATATAACCAGGCAGTTTTTATAAGAAATAATCAAAGCTATCTATAATCATATTAAAAATGCTCTAAATTACTATGGATTAGAAAAAAGAAAATTAAAACAACTCTGAGATATCGCTTCATACTTATAAAAAATGACAAATGCTGAAGGTTTTCAATGAAAATAAGTACACTGTTTCTGGAGAACAATTTGAATCCATATTCAAAAGGTTATAAAACTGTGCATACCATTTGACCCAGCAATACCACTATTAGGTCTGTACCCCAAAGAGATCAAAGAAAAAAGGAAAAGGACGTATATATATATATATATATATATATATATATATATATATATATATATATATATATATATATATATATACACATATATACACACACACACAAAAATATTTTTAGCAGCTCTTTTTGTGGTGACAGATAATTGGAAATCAAAGGTACACATAGCAATTAGAGGATGGCAGAACATAATTGTGATGGAGTACTATTGTACTATAATAAATAAAGAGGAGGATGGATTCAGGAAGAAAAAAAAATATATAATGAGACTTATATGATCTGACGCCAAGGGAAGTGAGAAGTGAGACTATTGTGCACAGTAATGGTAATGTTGTAATGTTGTTCAACTACAAAAGACTTTGCTACTCTGATCAATATGAAGATCCAAAACAATTCCAAAGGACTTATGATGAAAAAGATGCTATCTATACTCAGAGTGCTGATTGTGTGCTAATTGAACTATGATTTTCTCACTTTCTTTATTTTTCTTGCTTTTGGGGGGAAAAACATGGCTAATATAGAAACATATTTTGCATAATTTCACATGTATTATTATACATATTAGCATATTATTTACCTTCTTAGTGGGTAATGGAATGAGTAGGAGAGAGAATTTAGAACATAAAATGTTAAAAGCATATTAAAAATAAATAATACCATTTAAAAGATTGTGAAGCCTTATGTGCATATATACACAGTACATATATGAAAATTGGAAATATAGAAATTAGCATGGGTCCTACACAAGGATGACATGCAAATTTGTGTAGCATTCTATGTTTTGTACATGTACACACACATATATAAACAATAGGCAAGGGCAGCTACATAGTACAGTGGATAGAGAGTCAGACCTGGAGTCAAGAAGACTCACCTTGTGAGTTCTTATTTGGCCTGAGATAATTACTAGCTCTGTGACTTTGGGAAAGTTTTTTAATCCTGTTTGCTTCGGTTTCCTCATTGTAAAATGAATTGGAGGAGAAACAGCAAACTATTCCAGTATCTCTGCCAAGAAAAGCCTAAATGGGATTACTAAGAGTCAGATATGAATGTAAAACAACTGAAAGCATTTTTGTTGTATTTTAAGATGTGCAAACCCTTTCACAAATATTATTCCATTTTATTTTCAAACAACCTTGGGAGGTAGGTACTATTATCACCTCCTTTTAAAGATGAGAAATTGAAACATACAGTGAGGTAAATTGAGTTGTATATTTTTCTCCTTCCTTTTTTCCCTCACAATCCTTCTCACTCCAATAAAGTTCTTTTGCTTTATTTTCTCCTTCTTGCTCCTTTGTTTAACCTCTACCAGCTACCTTGCCCTCCTATTTCTTAACCTACCTATCATTGACTTATTTCATACCCTTGACTTATTTCTTTTTGAATTTAGAAAACTTTTATTCCCTTCTAGATATATATTATTATCGCTTTAACCCATTTCTGATGAGATTAAGGCTCCAGAATTACCCACTCTCTTCCCATTAGCTTTTTCTGCCCCTTTATAATTGGGCTTTAAAGTTTACCTTATATTTCTCTTAGATGTTATATGTTGAGTTTTCCTTTGTCCTATTGTTTTTGACACAAATATCTGAAAATCTTTTAATTTGTTAAATATTCTTCTCCCCATTTAGGATTATATTTAATTTTGTTGGGTTAAGTTATACTTGATTGAAATTCAAACTCTTTTACTCTACAAAAATTAGTATTCCAAGACCTATGATCCTTTAAGGTAGTAAGTGCTAGGTCTTGTATAATCCTTTTTGTAGCTACGTGATATTTAAATCATATATTGACTCTGATATTTCTGTAAGTTTTTTTCCTGGGAATCTCAGGTGATGATCAGTGGATTTTTTTTCTTTTCTATTTTTTGCTTTGCCTTTTTGTTCCAAAATTTCAGAGCAACTGTCCTTGATGATCTCTCATAATATTATATTGAGTGCCCCTTTTTATTGTAACTTTCAAATAGTTTTGAAGAGGTCAAATGAAATAGCCCAAAACACAAATGATTAACAAAGAAATTCCTGTCTTTGATGAAGAGGTCAAAGGAGATAGCCTAACACATAAATGATTAATAGAATTTTACATCCTTAAGAGAAATTCCTGTCTTATACAAACTTCAAAGGATTTACAAGCCTCCTGAGGAACTTCTTTCTTATACAAACTTCTCTATATCCGAAGGAAGCAGAAAAATCCTTTGCAAATGCAAACTCTGTTTTATGATCTTGTTCGTGTATAAAATGAACCTCCAAAATTCTATTCCTTGCACTAGGCTTTCTACCTGGAAACCTTTTGCCCAGCGAGTTAGTGTCCTTTTCCTGGCAATTTGGCTTTTCTCCCTGGAGGCCAATTGCCCACTGCTCGGTGTCCCGTTCTTAATCAATAAATATTTTGTTTTAACACAGCTTTGAGTAAGTAAATTCATTCATGAATCTGGCCTTGGTACTTTGGAGGGAGGAGGAGGAGAGAGAGATAATCAGACAGCCAGGAAAGAATCACTGATCTATCTCTGCCTTACTTTACCATGCTCTTCAGTCACCCTCTTCAGTTTGACTATTTTTGTATTATCCTTGATCTACATTCTACATCTGATTCTATAGATCTATTGTATTTCTGGTGTTTCTGATAAAATATCTCACATTTTCTTATATTTTTTCATTCTTTTGATTTGATTTTATTATTTCTTGGTGTCTTAGAACATCATTGACTTTTCTTTGCTTAATTATTGTTTTCAAGGTATTATTTTCTTCCTTAAGTTTTTGATTCTCTATTTCAAGTTGGTTGTCTTTGTTTTCACCCTTTTCTTAATTATCTTGGATTGCTTTGGGGACCACTTGATGTTTCTTATTGAAAAAGGAGTGCTTTTTTTTTTTTTTAAGCTTCATTACCTTTCTCTGAATATGAACCTGAGGAAGGGACCCCAAAACTCTAAAACTCCTTGAATTATTTTTATTTATTTATTTTCGGTTTATTTTGTTTTTAGTAACTATTTTAGTACAATCAAGTTTTAATCCTGAGGTATGGGAAATGATGTCTCAAGCCTCAGGTTCTTCTTATTATTTTCTGAAGTCTGTGCTGGGCACAACTTGGGGCTTTCTTTTCACTGCTAAACCACAGAGCTAGGATTCCAGCCAGGGTGTTCCCTGTCATTCTTCATGTGGTTCCAAACTACAGCTGTTCTCTCTGCCCTAGAACTAAAGCCAGGAATTCTGCTCTCCTACAAGTGTGTACAGCCATCAGGTCCCTGTTCCTCTGCTGCACTCACTATTGTGTGCTAGCTCTTTTAGTGCAGCTGCTGCCTGAGATACATTTGGCTAGCACATCTGTGATTAGTTTCCTTCACAGTGGAAGGTTCTTCAATCTTCTATCTAGTCATCAGACCCCTGACTCTATCAGTGAGATGAAAGTTTCAAGTTTCTAAGACTGAGACCTCCTCTTAGCTCCCCCAATTCCCAGGGCTTCTTGTTTGTTGATTCTGCAGCATAAGCCTGGAGGTGTTTGCACTTAACTCAGGCTGAATTTCTGCCCCTTGGGGTCAGGTCTTTTTAAAAGTATTCTTATGTTGTCTTAGGAGAACAACTGCTTTACCTTAACTTTTGTTTATTTCCGCTGTTCTACATTCCCTCTGAGGCAATGTTTTGTCTTTTTTTGTAAAGAAATTTGAAGAGTCAAAAGTGTTTTGATCAGCTCTGCCAACTTCCTAGAAATGTCTTATGTATTTTAAAACGGTATTTAACAGAGATTTGTAGCTTCATATACCCTGTGCTTCTTTGTTTAAACATTTTTGCTGTCCTCAATAATGAAAAAAATTAAAACAAATGAAAACAGTTATTATACACTGAAATTGATACAAATACTAGAAAATCAAAATTACTTAGAAACACTTGATTTTAGAAAAGTACAGTTATCTCCTGTAATTCAATAAATTTTTATTAATCTGGAGGGGAGGAAACATAGAAATGTAACTGAAAAGTTGAAATGAATGAAACAGAAGGAAGAGAAAAGAATAATAAAAAAATAGATTTTATAAATAGCTTGGACAGAGCCAAAACTACTATTTCTACTTTGAATTTCAGATAAAAAATAGTTCAGTATTTTTCCCTTATGAAATCACAAAATCTTGAAGTTAGAACTATAGAATAAATTCATAAACACTTATTAGGTATTTAATAGGTAATGAAGTATTGTGCTCATAAGCTCTGGAGATACAAATATAGTTAGTTCAAATAAGGAATTCTCCAGAAGGTGTTACATATATCAAATTCACACTATTAAAAGTTATAATTATGTAAAATATGGTAATTAGTTCCAGCCCATTGGGAATAAGCAATATGAATTGGAATATTTCAACCACTTTCAGGAGATTCATTATTTTTATCAATCTGTATCTAGATGTACAAAAACAAAGTAAATGACATTCATAGAGTTAAGATTATGACCTTAGGAAAATCACTTTGGTGGCTGGATGGAGGCCCTATTGAAGTGGGGAAATTACAATAAAGGCGTGAGGTGGTAAAGGCCTGTACTGGAGGAATGGTAGTGTCAGAAAAGAGAAGAGATGTATTGAGGAGATTTGCAAATGAAATCAATAAGCCTTCACAATAGATTAACTATGATGGGTGAGAAATAGTAAGGAGTCAAGGATGATATCTAAATTGTGAGCCTGAGGTACTGGAAGGATGATGATGCCTTTTATAACAATAAGGAAGTTTTGGGGATGGATTGAGTTCAGGGGGAAAGATAATGAAATTGATTTTGGACATGTTAAATTAAAGTTATCTACTGGACATCCAGTTCAAAATGTCTGAAAAGAAGCTGGAGATGTGAAATTGTAGGTCACTAGAGAGATTGGGGTAGGAAAAATAGATTTGAGAATTGTTAGCATAGAGATGATAATTAAATCAATGGAAGCTGATGAGATCACCAATGAAGTAGGAAAGTAGTATGCCATTAAATTATTCTCCCCTGCTGGTCAGAATTTAAAGTTCAAATTAGCAATTCTTTCTACTATTTGTTTCTTGTTTCTTCATGATGAATCTACTACTCTTTATGTCCCACCCTTGTGTGAATAAAAAAAGCCCAAATAGCACATAAAAGGCCACTAAGACACCAGAAACCAGAAACTTGTTTGCTTTTCTATTTAACAGCCAACCAACCAACTACCAATCAATCAATCAATCAATCAACTAAATGCTAAGGATACAAAAAGAGTCCTATCCTCAAGTAACTAATTTTTTTTTAATTTTAATTTTTAAATTAATTAATTCTTTTTATTATAGCTTTTTATTTACAAGATATATGCATGGGTAATTTTTCAGCGTTGACCCTTGCAAAACCTTCTGTTCCAACTTTTCCCTCCTAACCCCACCTCTTCCCCTAAACAGTAGGTAAACCAATACATGTTAAAAATGTTAAAGTATATGTTAAACACAATGTATGTATACATATCCATACAGTTATTTTGCTGCAAAAGAAAAATCGGACTTAGAAATAAGGTAAAAATAACCTGAGAAGGAAAACAAAAAATGCAAGTGCACAAAAACATAGGGAGTAGAAATGCTATGTCATGGTCCACACTCATTTCCCATAGTTCTTTTGCTGGGTGTTGCTGATTCTCTTCATTATTGAACAAATGGACCTGATTTGGTTCATCTCATTGTTGGAAAGGGCCACGTCCATCAGAATTAATCATCATATAGTATTATTGCTGAAGTATATAATGATCTCCTGGTCCTGCTCATTTCACTCAGCATCAGTTCATATAAGTTTTTCCAGGTCCTTCTCAAATCATCCTGCTGGTCATTTCTTACAGAACAATAATATTCCATAACATTCAGTTTCCAGTTTCTGGCCACTACAAAGAGGACTGCCACAAACATTTTTGCCCATACAGGCCCCTTTCCCTTCTTTAAAATCTCTTTGGGATATAAGCCCAGTAGTAACACTGCTGGGTCAAAGGGTATACACAGTTTGATAACTTTTTGAGCATAGTTCCAAATTGTTCTCCAGAATGGTTAGATGCATTCACAACTCCATCAACAATGTATCAGTGTCCCAGTTTTCCCATATCCCCTCCAACATTCATCATTATCTTTTCCTGTCATCCTAGCCAATCTGATAGGTGTGTCTTAATTTGCATTTCTCTGATCAATAATGAGTTGGAGCATCTTTTCATATGGCTAGAAATAGTTTCAATTTCATCATCTGAGAATTATCTGTTCATATCCTTTGACCATTTATCAATTGGAGAATGGTTTGATTTCTTATATATTAGAGTCAATATGTCTATATATTTTGGAAATGAGGCCTTTATCAGAACCTTCATCAAATAACTTATAATAATATTGAGATTAGACTTGATAAACTTTGCTTCTGGATTTCCTGTGATTGATTTTGAAATTCTCTGGTTCTTTCAAGGATGTTCTGATTTTCTGTCTTCCCAGTTTAAATTATTTTAAAGACTTTAGTGAACTACACTACAGGTTATCAAACTCAGGATACTGAAGCAGAAATCAGAATAAAATGTAATTTTGAAATATTTGACAAAATAAATAAAAATACATAGATAGATAGAACATAAGTGATAATAATAATCATTAAATGTTATTATATGTGTTGTTAAGGCAATCTGTGGCCTGCAGGGATCCTTAAGTATAATTTGGTGATCTCTATTTCTGTTTGAGTTTGACATCACTGTTAAGTGGCTAGGTCCCGATAGTCATAAAGTCAAACAAAAACATAACACATAATTCTTCATCATTGCTATATCTTGCTTATTTTATTGGATTTCTAATCTCTGTTGTGAAAGCATAATTCATAACTCCTTCTGGTTTGTCAGAATGCTGCATACTATCAATATATTACCTCTATTTCATCTTCCTTAAATATTCACCCAAAGCTCCTTACTATTTCTACTTTATTAAGGCAATGCTCAAGCTCAGTTGATCCAAGAAAATCACCCACCTCTGGTTAGAGGGCTAGACTCTAGCATTCTACTGCTTAGGAAATAAAAAAACCAGAAAGTCAGCATTTAGGATCATTGCCCATGAAATCTTTCCTTGGTCTAAGTATGCAAGGACTGGGCAACTGACTTGTACAGGTTCAGAGAAAGGCAGCTCCCCCAACAAGGGTCCATTCTCCTGAATCCTCAACATTCAGTCCATCACTGAAATTTATTCTCTAGATGGGTCAAGGAAAATTCCAACCAGTTAGTTCATCTTGGGACAGTTTTCATTCACTAAGACTTAAGTCTTAGTCACAGTTTTTATTGTAGTAACAAAATGACTCCATAATCTATTTAAGAGACAAGGGAATTGGATCTGTCATTTCAGTGGCATAGGGGACTCCCAGAGGAGGAAATTCCCTCTAGTAATTCAAATGATCATCTCTGCAACGTATTATCTTATTATTATTTTAAAAATTTTATTTTATTTTTAATAGCTTTTTATTTACAAGATATATGCATGGTTAATTTTTCAGCATTGACAGTTGCAAACCTTTTGTTCCAACTTTTTCCCTCCTTCCACCCACCCCCTACCCCAGATGGCAGGTTAACTAATACATGTTAAATATGTTAGAGTATAAATTAAATACAATATATGTATACATGTCTAAACAGTTATTTTGATGTACAAAATGAATCAGACTTTGAAATAGTGTACAATTAGCCTGCAAAGGAAATAGAAAATGCAGGCAAAAAAAAATAGGAGTATTGAGAATTCTATATAGTGGTTCATCGTCATCTCCCAGAGTTCTTTCGCTGGGTTCAATTCATTACTGCTCTATTGGAACTGATTTGGTTCATCTCATGCACTGTATTATCTTAGAGAGTTGCTTAGAGCACTGAAAAAGTTAAATGAATTACACAGGATTATATTGACAATTTGAGTTAGAGAGGAGAATTGAACCCAGATGGGATTAGAAGGCCATTCTGCACACTTTATGGCATACTGCCTCTTACAGAGGAGATAAGCTCAAGAACTCACCTGATCTCCACCCACCTGTTCCTTACAAGTGAAACAATGACCACATAGTCTGGGCATTCATAGACTCTTTCAGACCCAGGTCACTCATAACTTGTCTAGGCACGGCTCTAGAAGAAATTCTTAGATACAGTTTAGTCATTAGATTACAGATTTAGTCATTCTTACCAGGAGCTAAAGCATTCCAAATCCAAAAGCCTGGCAAATATCCTGAATACTTTCCCATTGAAAGAATAAACATTTCTGGATGAATATCCTGTTGGTGTCTTCTGGTGGGCTTTGTTAGCTCTGACTTGATGGAGTAAGGTATACTTCCCACAAAGAAGTGAAAGACATCCTAGGTGTTAGAGCTGGATGGATTTTTGTACATCACCTAGTCCAGATGAGGAAAATGAGACCATGGAAGTTGTGATCTGCCAAGTTTACACAAGCAGTAAAGAGCAGAGACAGGAAGTAAGCCAGTCTGACTCTCTTTCCATTATGCCGTTATACCACTTACTTAAGATTCAGTGACATTTATGACATTTAATTTCTCCTTAAGGACAGCAAGGTAGTACCATCGTGCATAGAGTGCTGAGCCTGTAGTCAGAAAGAGTCATCTTCTTGCATTTATATCTTATTAGCTTGTGTGACCCCAGAAAAGCCACTTAACCATGTTTACCTCAGTTTCCTCATCAGTAAAATGAGCTGGAGCAGGAACCGGCAAACCATTGCAGTATCTTTGCCAAGAAAACCCCAAATGTGTTCACGAAGAGACTGAAATGAATGAACAACAGCAATCAATTACCTCTTTGTAGTACTCATTTTATTATCCATGTTCTGTATATTAATTATGTATACTTTTGGGTAGTTTTCTTACTTTAATATGATACATAAAATGCATTTACAGAGTATTAAAAATAACAACACATTTTGGGTAAGTTATTATATTAAAAGTTTAATGAAAAGATTCTATATTAGTAATGAGAGAACACTTTTTAAACTTGAAAACATTTATGCAAATTAATTTATTGTAGGACTTAATTGGAAAGAGGTTTCTTGAAGAGAGAAAACCTCCAGAAGTTGTGTTACTATTTCTCAGCCAGCAAATCTCATTAATCTTCCCCAAATCACAAAACCTTTGGTTTGGCAATGAAAGGGTCCTTACAGGTCACATAGTCAAACTCCTTCTTTGTTCAAATGAAGAAATTGAGACCCAGGTAAGTTTTAAAAGCTTTCCCAAGATCACAAAGGAAACCAGAAGATTTAGGAATCAAACTCAGAGCCTGTAACCCCCAATTCATCACTCTTTAACTTCATTATCTTTCCTTTTAGGATAAACTTCCAAGTATTTTCCTTTTACATCTAAGTCATAGTGAAAACAGATGAAGAAAATTTGTAGACTGGGAAGTGAGTATGTTAATTAGCATCAAGGAGAGAAGCTTCTATATATTTTCTTTTTTTTTTTTTAATTTTTAAAATTTTTTTATTTTTTTATTTTTATTCATTTTTCCAAATTATCCCCTCCCTCCCTCCACTCCCTCCCCCCGATGACAGGTAATCCCATACATTTTACATGTGTTACAGTATAACCTAGATACAATATATGTGTGTAAATACCATTTTCTTGTTGCACGTTAATTATTAGGGAAGCTTCTATATATTTTCAATGAAGGAACGAGTTAGATTTTAATTTCTTTTCTTTTAAAAAAAACAAATTTTAGCCAGTTCATTTGTCTTACCAACCTTAAAGTGCTGTATAAATGTGCTAGCTATTATCTGTCAATAATTCAATTTAAATGCCTCATTTCTCATTAACTATTAATAACTAAAATGAGGCATTTGGTCCTAACATTGAGCTGATAGCAATAGATGAATTTACCAAAATTATCACAATATCAAGTGTCTACTGTGACATCCCAGGGGATTTAGCTGTTCCTTGCCCCTGTTGCTCTGACGGAAGTAGATATACACAGCACCAAATCACCAACAGGATTCAATTACAATATATTTAGAAACATAGCTCCTTTCATATCATAGCACACTCTTGACAAACAGTTGGACTCCTAATGAAAATTGCTCATTCCTTTTCCCTTAAATCTAAAAGCTTCTTGGTCATCATATTGTTTGATAAAATGTTCATATGTCCTCTAATTATATCTCCTTTTAGGTTACGCTGTGAAGAACAAAATTCTATACTTTAATTATCTTTATTTCCAGAGCAGTTTAAGCCTGTCAATTGCAGAGAGAAGACTTATCAAATCATCAGATGGCAATTCTGGAAGGAAAATTGGAAATTTAATCCCCCATTACACAGATGAAGAAACTGATGTGCAGAGAAGTTAAATGAGTTACCCAAAATGTGTGAAGAAAAAAAATGGTGATTTTGAGCCTAGAATTAAGGCATTCTCATACCTAGTCCAGGGTTCAAAATTCCTAAATCAAT
This sequence comes from Sminthopsis crassicaudata, assembly GCF_048593235.1. NCBI lineage: Eukaryota > Metazoa > Chordata > Mammalia > Dasyuromorphia > Dasyuridae > Sminthopsis > Sminthopsis crassicaudata. Next base: position 148,274,718 of record NC_133622.1, read on the forward strand.
TTTTAGATTCAATACTGAATTCCTAGGAAGAAAAAAACTGGTATCACCTATTTTTTCAAGTAAAAAATCTAGACAAATATTGTAACACAAAAAGCTATTGTATGATATTAATAAACTCCAAATCTCAAACTTCTTATATCTTTTGTGTCATTTATAGAAACAAATTGTTTTCTTGTTTCTCAATTACATTTTCTTGGTCTTAAGGATAAGTGGGAGGAAAACTTGATATAGTTTATTATTAGATAGACTCAGGTATCTGGTGTGAGAGTATATTGAGGTAAGATGACAGATGTAAAAAATAATCAAACCTTTCAGTAATTTACTTAGAGATACAGCAGACAAAAAGCAATGGCTACATGTATTTATTTTTTCTCATCTGTCATCAGGCAGTGAATCAAAAACTTCCTGTTGAAGCACTTATCTTGACCTGACAGATGGAAACACAGTTGTTACCCTTTATGTAGGATAGGTATCAACAGGAACACTTGGTTAAAACAGATTATGGTGGCAGAATTCTTTACTAAGAAGAGCCATTAGGCCCCTTTCCTCACAAAGGATCAAAAGAAGTATATCACTAATGACTATTGATGAAGGCACAGTTTGGTGTTTGGTGAACCATGTTACTGACCAAAGGAAATTGGCTTCATGATATTATATTCTATTTTGAACTATATTCAGTGGGCATCCTATCTCACCAGCTCTGAATTTATATCTGTAGCATTTTCCTCAACAATCAATAGTATCAATAACCATTTATTATATACAGATAGTCAATGAGGTATTGGGGAAGGATAACACATGATCCCTGTGCTCATGTAACTTAATGCCTAACAGAATTATAAAATACCAATGATTTATAGTTAATAAAACTATGCAACAATGAGAAGATAAACAAAGCAAATGCAAAATGAGAAGATAATCAAAGCAAAATGTTAGGGACAGAGAACATAACCTAGTGTGGGGATAAGGGATGGCTTCCTGGAAGAGGAGGGCTTTAGGTGAACTTTAAAAGATGTGTTATGGATAAATATGGGATAATGTGGATGTATTGGATAAATGTGGAATAGATGAAGAAGTGAAAGCAGGGCACTTCAGGCTTAGGGAATAGTATAAACAAGGAAATGGAGATTGGAAAGGCAGGGGACATTTTTCAAAGACTTGGAGTAGAAGAATAGGAGTTTTTATTTTATTTGGTAGGCAAAAGAGAACCACTAAAGATTTTTGATTTTTCTATGAATAAGAAAGATTTTTCTGGCAGTGCTATGAAGAATTAGTCAAAGAGAGAAAATACAAACAGGAAGAACCTTCAATAGGTTATTTCAATAGTTCAAGTGTGTGATAATTAGAGCTTGTACTAAGGAGAATGGGATCAAGAATAGAGAAGAGAGGACAGACAGAAGAGACATTGCAGAAATGAAATTGTTAGGACTAAGTAATTAATTGGCTCTGAACGGAGGAGAGGAAGGAGTAAAAAATAATACTAATATTACAAAGATGGGAGACTAACTGAATGTTAGTGCCACAGATCTAAATAGTGAACTAAGGAAGTTTTAAGTGAAAGTTTATGGAAAAGATTATAAGCTCATTTGTCACATGTTGGTTTGGAGTACCAGTGGAATCGCCAGATGGAAGAGTTCTGTAGGCAGTTAGATTTGGAGCTGAGAAGAAGGATCAGAAACAGAGAACAACAATAGCAACAACAAAAACAACAATAATATTTATATAGTGATTTAAGGCTTCTAAAGCCCTTTCCATATATACTTTTTTCTTGCAATGACTCTGTATGGCAGGTGTTATTATTCCCCTTTATGCTGTCCCCCTGTCCCATTTTATAGATGATGAGACTAAGGCTGGCAGAGATCACACAATTAAGGGTTTAAGGCAGAATTTGAACTTCTGATTCCAAGTTCCGCTTTCTTATCTACTGTTCTATCTATATAGATTTGGAAGTGTCAGCATAAGGTTGAAGTTGTTGGTAGAAGAAATTGCCATGAAAGAAAATGTCAAGGATCCTTGGGAAACATTTACATCAAAGGGTTGGGAGGAGCATGAGAAGACCATGAAGACAGAAAAACCAATTAGAAGCCTAAACAAGATAATATAGTGATTTTGAGTCTGGGGAGTCAACAGTGTTAGAAGTCATAGAAAGTCAAGGAGAATGAGAACTGAAGGGAAAAAAAGCAAGCATTGGATCTGCCACTAGGGATCTGCTATTAAAGATCTGTCATTAGGAATCCATCATTATGGGTTCATTGGTGAGCTCAGAGGAGTTTTAGTAGACTGAATACAGATGAAGTTATAATTTCTAGATTCTGAGAAGAGACAGAAAATGGAAGAGTAAATGTATTTGATATAGATAACTTCTTCAAAGAAAAAAAAAGAGGAGAGGGATAGTACCATGTTGTAATTCTTTTTACTTTTTGCTCTGTTCCTAGCTTTAAGCTGCTAGTATTTACTCAGGTGTTTACATTAATCCCATCTAACTTTCAGTAAATATTTTCCTTTCTTTTCTTTTGGGATCAGTGATATCATGATTTTTGGGAATTCCCAAGGAGGAAACTCCCTCAACCAATGTAGATTGGCATCTTCTCTGAAACTTAGAGAGTTACTCAGGGAACTGAAAGATTAAATGGTTTGTCTATGTTATATAGCCAAGATATGTCAAAGGTGGCTTGAAAACTGGCATCCCATGTTGACTTAAAAAGGCCAGCTAATAAACATTTATTAAGCATCTATTATGTGCCAGGCAGTATGCTAAGTGATGGGGATACAAAATAGAAGAAAATCAATCTCTACTCTCAAGAAACTCACAATATAACGTGGGAGACAACATGCAAATAAAATATGTGCAAATAAGCTGTATTCATGGCACATGGACATTTTCTATGCAACTGGAATAAAAATAAAAAATAAAATAAATAAATAAAAATAAAATTTAACCAATTTTATTTGTTATATAGATTCTGTTTGGCACTTTGTTGTATCATGTTGTACCCATGATTCCATGGAGTACTGGGTAGTTTCTTCTACAAAACATGTTATACCCCTTCTTATCTCATATAATTCTTGTCTCCATCTTTCCATAACTTCTTTACCTAGAAGGCATCTAAAATTCTCATTTTAATATCTTGGGGTTTCCAACATATCACTTGAACTGTCCATCAGTTGTCTCTAATTCTTACCACATGACTAGCCCTCACCCCCACCCCTTTCCTGTCATGCATTTCCTATCTTTTATATAACTTTCCATATACAAGTAATTTCTGGTAACTTTTTGGAGCTTGCTCATGCTCATCATGCGTCTTTCCATTGCCCTCTGGGTTATCTGGGATCTTGGTTCTTCTGAGAATGTAGTATTGGTGATTTGTAGCTAGCCTCATTGGAAGGATATTGGTATTTGTGGTGACAAGCATTTGGGATCACTGGGAACAAAATACCCTTGCTTAATCTCCTCCTACTTAATTCTGGACATAGCTTATTATCTTTCTACAGCACCTGTTCAAGATATTCATATTTATAGACCCATCTAACTGATTCCTACCTCTCACTAAAATGGAGACCTATTGTTAAAAGGTCACCATAGCCATTACTAACCATTTTTGTATCTGACTAAAGTGACAACAAATGTTAAAAATCTAATAAGCTGATTAAAGAGGAAAAGCAGGAAAGGAGGCATAGAAGCACATCTTACCACAGTCCTAATAATACTTAGTAAATTTTCTACCCTATTGGCCCTGTCCTAGTTATGGCTTTGCAATCAAAACTTACACAAAACTATACTCATATTTTCTGTCCTCTGATACAAATAATATCCAATTTGATGCCATAAACTAGGAGAACATAAGCTCCTTGAGATTGGTCACTGGTTTTTTTTTGGGGGGGGGGTGGGTATGACTGGTGGTCCAGGATACCAGAAGAACTAGGAAGAGTTATAAATTGTCCCCATAATTTTACACCACCAACTGGGACTGTTGTGATCCAGGAAGTTGTAGTCCAAACCTGTGACAGTTTTGGTTTACTTCACTCCAAGGTAATTTGATCTGGGACTCAATGGAGGACAAGAGGAGTATATAAGAAGTTTTTAGGACTTTGGCACAGAATTTCTGAGATCCAGGCAGCTTCCCTGCTAAATGCTTTTAAACTCATTAACTGTAGCTCCTATCTTTCTGAATTGCTTTCAAATGCCTTGGCTGCTGCTTTATGTAGAAATATTAGAATATGTTTTTAGTAAAATAACTTGATTAGAATCTTCGATGTTCAAATGAGCTTTTAGAGTAACCCACTGCATAACTTGCAGTGCTGATCCAGCTACCTGATAGACAGTTAATGATGCTTGTTGATCAGTTGAATGGTTTTTTATTGAAACAAAAATACAGAGATAATGAACAAACTAAGTTTTGTTATTTCCTCTATAAACTCCACTGGCAAACTTCCTGCAACCCATGGTTTAAAAGTTTGGGACTGAGGTCAAAGAAATAGTTTTGTAGAAGAATAGTTTGGTTCTAAGGTTGACAAAAAGGTCTTGTCAATGAAAATTGTATCTTGAGTTTAAAAGATGGACTATGAAGTATATAGGAAGAAGGTTGGTGAATTTTTTAAAAAGTACTTCTGGCAGGTTTGTTTGTTGAGATAGTTCTGACTTGGAATTTGTATGTGTGTGATGAAGGAAAGAAAATGTATGCTATAATCAGGACTCAGGGGTGTTGCCAAGGTTTGAAAATGCACTTTATGATACATTATGAAGTTTAGAGAAGGGGAGACAGATGAAATCATAGCAACAGTACTAAAATTTCAGAGATTTTTCCTTTCCTGGTATCCTCCCCAATATTTGCAGTTAAGCAAATGAACACTTCTCTCCACACCCAAATCTCTAAATATTTGTTGTTGTTCAGGCATTTCAGTCATGTCTGACTCTTCATGACTACATCTGGAGTTTTTTTGGGGGCAAAGATATTGGAGTGGCTTGCCATTTCCTTTTCTAGCTTATTTTACAGATGAGGAACTGAAGGAAACAGGGATGAGATTTGCATAGGATCACAAAGCTAGCAAGTATCTGAAGCCAGTTTTGAACTCAGGAAAACATCTTCCTGACTCTGGGCCCTTATGCTCTATGCCATCTAACTGCCCTTAAATTTTTTAAAATCAGTATTTATTTGGATACTTTGTCCAAAAAAATGTATAATGCATGCTAATTTGTAGCTAGTAGGGAATGGTTTGAGGAATTCTCAAATCTGTAATTTGTATAATGGTTTATAAAATTACAATAAGGGCAAACATTATCCAAAATCAATTTTCTGAGTGAACCAGCTGATTTAACATCAGATTTAAGACCACAAAGTAGATAGGACAATCAAACTAGCCAAGATGATCTAAAATAATTCTCAGTAGAGCCATCACAATTTTTCTTACCACCCACCACGAATACCTTAAATAACTTTCATGGCTTCCTAACTGGCATTTCACTCAACAATAGTTTTATCTTCTCAGTCAGACTTGCATTTAGGATGTTGGAATGAGCCTAACAAAGTATCTTATTCAAGGTTACAATTTGGGTTAGAGGCATGGCTTAGACAAGAAAGGATTTAATGATTTATTAATAATCATTATAAATTGTATATTTTCCCTGATTTTAACTAAAGATTTATTTTTAACTCCCTTTACTCTAACTCATTTCCCAAAAATTCTACCAAAGAAGAGAATAAACTGAAGCCAGATTCAAGATCCTATGAATTTTAGCTCCTGGGAGATTTCAGGTTTTTAATTTCACTCCATGAAATTATTCTTTGAGGTGACACTTTTTTCTTTACTATATAACTTTTATTGAAAATTTTTTTATTTAGTAGGTATTTATTTTTGTTTCTTTCCTTTTGCTCACCCTTCCCCCCAAACCAAAATCAAACCCAAATTCCTGCATTGGCCAAGTGTGGTCCCTTTTCTTCCTCCCCTCTCCCCCCCATCAAATATAAGGTGGTTATTTATTTCTTTTATTAAAAAGAAATTCTTAAAACAATCAGTAATATAACTACAGGTATACTTTTCCAGGAGGTTGATACTAAAAACATTAAAGTATGAAATATTTTGCTGGATTGTTGAATCAGCAGTTCTTCATCATTAACTCAACTGTACATAATCTCCTCAAGTTCCATGCTTTCTAGTAAGCCAGATCAACAATAAAGCTCCTTCTCTCTGTACTTGCTATTTCTTCCATGGAGCATTATAGTAATGAGAGGAGGCAACCCTTATGGAGGAGCTAGTACCAACTAAGGGACCAAGAATCTTTTGAGCTCATAGACTTACAAGGTTGCTTCCAGAAATTGAAAAAAATTATTCATACTAATTGTTTCCACTTCTCACCCTTTTCGTTAGGCAGCAAAGTAAGGCCAGACAAGAAGCATTTATTAAATATGTGTTATGTGCTGGGTACCATGCAAATACTGAAGACCCAAACCATTTGTGATCTGGAATCTGATTACTTAAGTAATCTCATTATTTAAGTGAAACTGCTCTCTCCAAAGGGACTAATGATTTTCCCCACTTTTTGAAGTACTTTCCTCCCCTATGGCCTCATTTGATTGGTTGGTTCTTTCAAGAACCTCCAAATATATGTATTTAGATGCCTATATGTACACATTCATATAGTTATGAATAATTCTTGTCCCAGTATTTTCCCTAAGCATCAGTCCTATATCACCAATTGTCTAATATACATTTCAAAATGAATATTTTTAAGGCATCCTCAATTTTAAATAACTTAAAACTAAATTTATTTTCTTTTTTTCCCAAACCAGGCATTCTTCACTTCAGGTTGTGAATTTTTAAAAATATATTTTGAAAACTACATTTCAATATAACTAGTTCTCTTTGTAATCCTATGTATTTTATTTTTATGCATTTGAATATTATTATGAGGATGCATTCATAGACTTCATCAGATTGCCAGAGAACTTTATAAAACAAAAAAGGCTAAAATCCCTCTCCCCTAACCCTTTCTTCTTCCAATCTTCCTTATTCCTGTGGAAGACCATCAGCATTCCAGTGTCTCAGATTCTTAATGTTGGAATCACTCTAGACTCATCTACCTTCATGATGCCTCTCACATATGACCTTTCTCTTCATTCATACAGTTATCAGTTCAGTTCAGGCCCTCATCCTTTCTCACTTAGATTATTGTATCAGCCTCCTAATTGATTTCCTTGCCTCAAATCTCTCATTATTTTCATCCACCTCTGTATTTCAGTTAAAGTAATTTTCCTTCAGAAGAGATCTGACTTTGTGACTGATGTTCAACTAACTCCAGTAACTTCCTAGGAAAACAAACTTTCTTTTGTTTAGCTTTTAAAATTCTATACAACCTGTTCTCAACCTATCTTTCCAGCCTCATTGGACATCATTCTCTTTCCCATATTCTCTGATCCAGCAAAATTGACTTCTATTAATCTTCATGAGACTTCATGCCCATACATTGAATATTCACTCCTCACTTCTGTCTTAGAGGAATTTTCTCTTTTAAAGATGCAGTTCAACTACCATATTCTTCATGAAGCTTTTCTTGATCCTGCCCCAAACACTAGAATGCTCCATCCCAAACTACCATGATTCCCCTCCAGACTACATCGTTCACTTATCTCCCACAGGACTTTCTTCGCCATGTCATAGAAACCTTGTCACCCTGGAAGCTCTGTCTCTAGTCCTGGACTACTTCTAACATTGGAAGTATATCTCATCTGATAATTGGCTGATTCCTTCCAGATTCTCTAGTTTAAGGAGGAAGCCCAATCAAAGATAACTTCCTTTCTGATCAGGTTACATTGTTGACTCATTTCCATTGGACTTTCTCTACCATATCCTGTCCCCAGTACTTTTTTCCTTACCTCTTATTTAGCTCTACCTAGTTCCCAAACACTTAATTTCAGTATGCTATTTTCTCTCTCTGTCTGTCTGTTGTCTGTCTGTCTCTATCTCTGTTTTTCTGTTTCTTTGTGTCTGTCTTTCTGTCTCTGTGTCCACGTCTGCCTGCTGCTGTCTGTCTCTGTCTCTGTCTGTCTCTATCTGTATTTCGGTCTGTCTCTCTTTTACTTTCTCTCTCTATTTCTCTTCCAGAATGTAAGCTCCTTGAGGTCAAGGAATATTTTTCTGTTTCTATTAATATTTCCAGGACTTATCATAAGCACAAACACCCCCCCCAATAAATGCTTGTTGACTTATTTGTATCTAGCTAATTTGTTTACATTTGTATTTATTAACTTTATATTTATGCTCTATCTCTGTATCTATAAATTTGTGGTCTCTATAAGAATTAAGCTTATTGATAATGAGGAGTATTACATGCTGTGAGAAATGGTTATTAATAACCAAAAATTTTGAAGGAGATTCAGAGTTTTTCCCTTTTTCTAAAATCATTTAAAAGTTCATTTTGAAAGACATTACTCATAATGAGATTGCATTGACTCTTCCCACTTTTGTTAGACCCTACCCAATATGGCAAGGAATTCAATCTAGGGTAAGAAAGTCCTTTTTGTTCTGCTCAGGCTTGGGTGAAGTATACATTCTTTGAATCGATAACCCAAAATTATAAGTGGTTTGGTATACAGGTATTTCCCCATCCAAGAAATAATCAGCCCTTCATTTTACCACAGCTTACTTCCAATCATTTTGACCAATTAGATTTGATTGCTATTTTGTAGACTATTGTTTTGAAAGGTATATAAATTGTGAATCTATTGCCATGACTGTCTTTGGTCTAAGAGAAACAACTGAATTTCTTTTATGAATAACTGGCTGGCCTTATTAATAAAATGATCAATTATCTAGAAATCTATTTTTAAATGTCACAATTATTTATATTTACAATGTCATTGCCTAATACATAGTAGGCATTTAATAAATACTAAATGATTGGTTGATGGTGTGGTGTATGTTCACAGAAGACTAGTAGCTTTGGAGTGAGGGCTGCTGAACCCACCTTTGGTGTACACCTATTCCACCTAACTTTTACCTGTGACTTTAAGGGGGATGCACAGTGGAACACCTACTAAATTGCTTCAGCATATGGGCTAAATCAAATTGAGGGTAACTGAAGGGTTTCAGATCTGTTGGTGAGTTAGGGGAGTGACTATTCCAAGTATGTGAAGATTTCCCTTGATGGGAATGGGTAGACAAGAACAATTTGTTCCAAGACAACGAAGGAGGCTGAAGTGGGCACTGTGGAACATGTAGATCTTGGTTAGACATTAAAGATACCAAGGTAATTTATTCCATCTTGAGCCAGCACCAGTCATCTTGACTGTCCTTCCATAGGAGAGTGATAACTCTGGAAGAGAGAGTAAGGCTGATGATTGTACAACTCTGCCTCACTTAAATACAATTTATACATTAATCAAAAGACATCACCCATGCTATTTTACTTTTTCTTCCTATCTCAAAATCCTGCCATGACAGGCAAGTGATGAAGCAGCAGGTGCAGATACACTGGGAGCTGTAGTTACAACTCTGCACACAGGCTATAGTGTTGTCTTCTCAATGGAAACAACAATGGTATTTAACAGCACCCTGGGTGTCTGAGCAGCCTTTTAAGAATTACACTACTTACCTCCTGGTATGAGGAAGGAGCTAGAAAAAGTGCCCAAAAATTGTCTGCTTGCTCAACTATGACCTGATTACTGCAGCATGCAGGGATTCCATTCTGTAGTTGAAAGACCAAAAAAATATACAAAAACTTTCACAAAGGTGATTGCACTCACCATCAGCGTGTGGAATGCATGAACACTTAAATACAACACAAAATCCAGTAGGCTGAAAGAGGAATAGTTTTTGGAAGACTCAGCAGGTATTGAATCCAAATAGCAACCCTGAGTGAAATTGTCTATAAAATTCCATCCTACCCCCAATTTTCTACTTTCCTTCTGAACTTGCCGTCCTTTGCTTTATTTGTACAAACCCTTTTTAACTTATGTAATGTAAATTATCCATTTTGTATCTAACTTTTTTCTTTTACTTTTTACACATTAATTATTTGCTTATCCATAAATCTGGTAAGTGTCCTATCTCAGGGAGTGGGGGAGAGATGAAAAAGAAAAAAAAAGAAATTTACATAATAACTTTATGATATATTTAAAAGAAATAACAAATTGCACATAATTTGTAGTTTTGCATACAATCATCCATTTTATTATACTGTGTTATGGAAATGCTTGTTTTATTTCATAAATTAAAAATAAAATTAATTAATGTGAAAACAAATGTCCATCTCAGGATTGATGTTGAACCATTTCTGTTAGAATAAAAAAAAAAAAAAAAAGAAAGCTGAAGCGTCTGGAGGGGTTCAGTTTCCTAGTTCAGCGGAGCTCTTACTTTAATTGCCATATGTAAGAAGTGATCATTTCTGTCAAGGGTAGGGTGTTTGACTCTCATCTATTCTGGAAAGTCCCAGAGAGATTATTACTTGATAGATCCTCCAGATAAAGCAAAAGAGCTAGATCACATCACCTTTTACATTACTCATCAAATTGAAAGTCATAAAATCTATAGGCTATGATTCTTTTTTTCCTCTTTTTCCATCACATTTAGTTTCTCCTCAAGTGTTGTTATATTTTTCTTCATAATGTCTCTTTATTTCATTGGTTTCATAGACTTCTATCTTATCTTCTTGCTTTCAGTATTGTTCTTCTCTAAGCCATCAGATGGGTAGCACAGTGGACAGAGTGATGGGTCTGGAGTCAGGAGAGCTTCCATTCAAATCTGACCTCAATTACTAGATATGTGACTCTGGGTAAGTCACTTGACTCTGTTTGCCTTAGTTTTCTCTTCTATAAAAAATGAGCTGAAAAAGGAAATGAGAAAAAACTCTAGTATCTTTGCCAACAAAACTTCAAGTGGGGTCATGAAAGTTGTTTATGACTAATCAACAAAATAGCAATAATCTATCATATACAGATTCAAACATCATACATAATCATCTCTAAAACATTACTTCCTAGCTTAAAAGTCAATGGCTCATTCACCAACTGATAAATGGTCAAAGGATGTAAATAGACAATTTTCAGAAGAAATTAAAATCATCTATGTAACAGGGAAAAATGTTTTACACCACTTAATGATTGGAGAAATATAAACCAAAATAACTTAGGTATCATCTTCCACCTATCATTGGCTAAGATAACAGAAAACAATACTAATAAATATGGAAGGGCATGTGGGAAAATTGGGACATTAATTAATTATTGGTGGTGTGAAATGATCCACCTATCCCAGATAACATTTGAAACTGTGCATAAAAGACTATAAAACTTTGATCCACCAGTGCCACTATTGGATCTGTATCCCAAAGAAATCATAAAAGAGGGAAAAGGACTCACATATGCCAAAAATATTTGTAACAGTTCTTTTTGAATTGGCAAAGGATTGGAAAATGAGAAGATGTCCATTAATTGGGTAATGGCTGAATAAGTTGTGGTATATGGAAATAATGGACTATTTTTGCTCTGTAAAAATGATAAACTGGCTGATTTTAGAAAGGCCTGGAAAGATTTACATAAACCGATGCTGAATGAAGCAAGCAGAAGCAGGAAAACATATATAGCAACAGCCAAATTATGTGATGATCAACCATGATAGACTTGGTTCTTCTCAACAGTTCAGTGATCCAAGGCAATTCCACTAAACTTTGAATGGAAAATGCCATCCACATCCAAAAAGGGAATTATGGAGATTGAATGTAGATCAACACATTATTTTCACCTTTTTTTCTTCTTGTAGAATTTTCCCCTTTGATTCTGATTTTTTCTCTCCCAACATGATTCATGTGGAAATAGGTAAAAAAAATTACATGTACATGTATAAAAATGTTTTTGATGTAACTTTGGGGGAAAAAAATCAATGACTTCTCATCAACCTTAGGAAAAAAACTAAACCCATTAGCTTCGGTTTTAAGGGACATTTGTTTTTACTTTTCTGTCCACACTTATTCCCCATTATTCCTTCATGTGAATATTCTATTTTGGCTCAGTTGGTGTATTCTTTTTCTCTAGACATGTCACAGGTATTTGCTTATGTAGTCCTCCTGGGTTAGGAGTGTTCTTCCTCTGGTCTTTCATTATCTTTCAGCATCTAGGTCAAGTCCTACCTCCCCCACAAACCCCATCTACAGCTCTCTCTTTTCTGAGCTCTTGTGGAACTTCCTGCCTCTACCATTTATTTTATATGTAATATGTATCCTGTATTGTTGAAAGGCAATATGAGGGTTTGGAGTCTGAAAGATCTGGGCTGAAATTCTTCCTCTAACACTGGCAGGCTGTTTGACTCTGGGCTAGTCATTTAATCTCTGGGTACCCCAGGGAATTCTGTAAGATGCAGAATTGAAGCTGGTTTCTGCTCTTTCTTGACACTAATAATGGGAGTTTCTATTGTATTGTAATGTCATCTGAAATAGATATACAGATATTGAGAGTTTTTAGAGCGAGGACTATATCTGAAACTACAGGATAGGATAAAGTGTATTGGATACAGAGTTTGAAGATCAGAGTTCTAATCTTTGCTCTGCTACCTGGGACTCTGATGACCATAGATGACTCTGCACTTACTAGACATAGTAAGTCTCTTACTCTTACCTCTTTAGGGTATGCACAAAACACCAGGGTGAATGCAAGTGAATTCCCTTTGTAGTGGTTATCATTGACACAGAATGATTAACCTTTTATATCCTCTTCAGCTAAACACAAAAGCACCTCATGGCTATATACTATAGTATTCAAAACATTTCCTCACAAGTACAAACCCTATTTTACAGATGAATAAATCATCTTAAGGTGGTGATTTATCCACAACAGCATGTCTAGTAACTATCAGGGCAAAGATTTGAACTCATTTCTTGATTCTTTTCAATCTATAATGTTACTTAAGAATTCATAATGCAATAAAATAATTAAAAGCAAAAAAAAAACAAAACCAAAATGAACAGTTATATTAAAATAACACAATAAGATTAATAATAATAATAAAATTCTGTGGGAGCAAGAACTGTTTTCCATTTTTGTATCGCTAGGTTTGAGCGTAGTGAACGCCTTGGACTTTTTTTTTTCCCTTTGGTTGGAAGTTGCTTTGGCTGGTAGGGTTCATAAAACAGCAAATCACCTTTCACTTTTTGTCTTAAAGAGTTGTCTGGAACATGGATATAAATGGCAATACAATTATGTATACAGGATATAGCAGCCACAGACAGAATATGAACCCAGGTTTTGCCATCCCTCTGTCCACTCTATTACATTGCTTTTCACTTTTTACTAAATAGATGTTTAACAAATGTTTGTTAATTTGAATTGATTTTAACATTAGATCACTGAGATACTGCAAGTACCTACAATAGCTAAGTTATATTGCTTCTGTTGATATATTTCCTTCCTTTTTTCCTCTCTCCCTTCCTCTCTTTATTTTTCCCTTTCTCCCTCTCCCTCCCTTCTTTCCTTCTCCCTCTCTCCCTCCCTCCCTTCCTCTTTCCTTCCTTCTTTCCTTCTCTTCTTCTTCCCTCCCGCTCTTTATTTTTCCTTCTCTCCCTCCCTCCCTCCCTCCCTTCCTCCCCTCCTCCCTCCCTTCCTCCCCTCCTCCCTCTCTTCCTCCCTCCCTCTGTCCCTTCCTTCCTTCCTTCCTTCCTTCCTTCCTTCCTTCCTTCCTTCCTTCCTTCCTTCCTTCCTTCCTTCCTTCCTTCCTTCCTTCCTTCCTTCCTTCCTTCCTTCCTTCCTTCCTTCACTCCCTTTTTTGGAGGCAATTGGGCTTAAATGACTTGTTCAGAATCAGACAACTAGTGAGTATATGAGGTTAAATTTGAAATCATGTGGGTTTTCCTGACTCTAGGCTTCGTACTCTATTTATTGCACCACCTAATCGCCATGTTGATGAAGTAGTATGAAGTAGTAGAGGTAAAGTATCAAAAACATTCAACTTGGGAGAACCAAGTTCAAATCATGATACCAATGCTTATTACTACCACCTGTCACCTTGGGCAAGGCATTTAACCTCTAATAGCAAATAAAACTCATATACCTACCTCCCAAGATTTTTCTTTTTCATATTAAATTAAAAAATATTTTGAACTTAAATACATAAAGACAAAAAGGAGAACATGTCCATGTATATAGCACAACCTAAAAAGAAGACTCATTATAAACCCACAAATTTATATTTCACAATGTTTACTTTTTTTTGGAAAAAAATTAAGATTATATATTAGTTATTTTTCAAAACCACTGTTTTTCTGTGCTTCCTTCTTTATTTTCTATTACTTTTTACTGTGTAAATATATTTTATATATTTTTTAATATGTATTTTATATATTTTTTTTCCTTATGTGGGCCAGGATTTTAATGAGAGAAGTGCTTTACAAATCTTAAAAGTGATTTGCATACAGTTTCTAGTTCTTAAATGAATAGTTAGAACACTTTCTTTTTATTGTACCATCTAAAGTTACACAAAGCAAAAGTATATGTGTTTTAATTGAGAAATGAAGGGTTTTGGTCCTCACGCCCTCCATCTTTAGCTGGTTTGTAACTCTCACTAATGCTGCAGAGAATGAGGTTTAAAGACAGTGAGTGGCTAAAAGAAAAAGTGAGAAAGGTTAAGAATAGAAAAATAGGCAAAGTTTTCTAATGAGCCAATAATGTGCCTTAAAGGAAATTTAATAATTGTTGAAATTGTTCATTGTCATCTGAACAGATCAAAATCATGTGCAAACTCTATAGGCAAGAAGCATTATAAAAATGCAAATACAGGTGCATTTCTAAAGAACTTCTGACTCTTCCTGATCCCATTTGGGGTTTTCTTAGCAAAAATACTGGAGTACTTTGTTATTTCCTTCTCCAGCTCATTTCACAGATAAAAAAACTGAGATAAACAGTTAAGTGACTTTCCTAGTCACATAGCTAGTAAATGTCTGAAGCCAACTTTGAACTCAGTAAGGTAAGTCTTTCTAACTCTAAGCCTGACACTTTATTCACTCTGCCACCTAACTATTTTAAAAAGAGCCTATTATATGTCAAACACTTGACACATATTACTTCATTTGATCCTTACAACAACCCTTGGGGGTAGGTACTAGTATCATCTCCATTTTACAGAGGAGGAAACTGAGCCAAACAGCAGTTAAGTGACCTGCCCAGGGCCACAAAGCTACGAAGATTCTGAGACTGGAATTGAAGTCAGGTCTTTCTGATATTCAGGCTAGTTAGTGCTCTCTCCATATGCCACCTGCATCTGCTGGCTCCCTGTGACTTGTGACATGCAGGTTGAAGGAGACATTGTGAAAACCTTGACGAACTGATTGGACTAAGATTTTGAGCTTATTTTTGAAAAAAGACACCACTGGAGCTTATCTTAATGCTGTCTCCTTGCAAAAACAAATAAAACAAACAAACCCCATTATTGTAATACCCAAAAGAGGTTACAAATGGAACATACATTTTGTTAATCCATAAACTCACAAATTAGTGGAATACTTCAGGGTACAATTGATACCATTTACAATGCCAACAAAATGAGGGGGTGGGTGGGAAATACTTAGGAACTATGTATCCCAAAGCAATGGTACCATAGAATATTCAGAAGTTATTTGTCTATTATTGTTATTTTTTTTTACTTAAAAAGTAATTCACAATTACAAGAAAGACAAACAAATAGAAAATTAAAAATATATGATGCTTTTTATTGTCAAAAATAGACAAACTTAAATTTCCTTTAACAGGAATATTAATTTAAGAACCTCCATGAATTGTCAACATCTTGCAAGCTGGGAAGACACAAGTGAAACCAGCAGCTGTTAATGGAATAAAAACTTCATATCCATGTTGTCAACAGGGACTCTTGACCCGTCATACTTAGAGAGATACAGTATTCATTAAGCCACAAGCAATAACAGATATGATTGCAATAGTCTAATTCCCAGACACCATATATATTGGATTTGGTAAAATCCTGCCTAATCGCTAAGGAACTAGTTACAGTTTATGACAGTTGTGGAACAAGATAATGGATCATAGACATTTTTTGAGTAACATTATACTTGTGCTAGGACTCCTGCCTCAGCTATGGCTGTAGCAATCATATTAGTTGTGTCCACCTTTTTGTGACCCCATTTAGGTTTTTATTGGCAAAGATACTGGAATGGTTTGCCATTTCCTCGTCCAGCCAATTTTGCAGATGAGGAAACAGAGGCAAATAGGGTCACTGTGCTTGTAAGTGTCTGAGATCAAATTTGAACTCAAATATTCCTGAATCTAGGCTCAGTACTCTGTCCACTGTGCCACCTAGCTGCCCTAAATTTGTTGTGCAAAAGTAGATAAATGAACTCTTGTTATCTCTACTTGCAAAATCACCTGAAGGCTTTGAACACAGAAAACAACTGGAAATTATCATACTTAGACCAAAGTTCTCATTACTATATACAGTGAGAAAACTGGCTAATGATCCTTTATTCTTAAAGAGGACCAATAATCAGGTCTTCTTCATGAACGATAGGGGACAGAATTGGCCTAGAGTTCAGGCCATGGGACAATTAAAAACAAAAAGATTGAGGTATTTGTCTGAATTATCCAAACTCTTGTTAGCATTCTTGACTCTAAAACAAAACAAGTCTCCATAGTCAATAGCGACTTCATGTGAATATGTTTAGTCCGATAACTAGAATAGTAGCCAATAAGCAGTTATTATGCAGTTAATATTTAGAAGGCTTATGGGAGCAAAAAAGGGAATGCTCAGAAACAATTATTTCCATATTTTCCTGTAGAGAAGTAGTGAAGGTCAGAGAAATTAAGAGATACCACCAAAGTGAGAAGGTGATCTAGGATGAAGCCCAAGAAATATTGAAAAGAAGCTAAATAGCCAAGCCTGCCAAATAATTCTTTGAGCCAAGGAGAAGGATTAAATCTAATGGTTTGGAAAAGGCTTGGTTAAGTTAAAGGACCACCAAGATTGGATTAGATAATGTCTTCCTGAAATAGTTTCTAAAATCCATCACCATTATAGCCACAGATGTGCAATTTGGCATTATGGTTTTGTAAGGCAATATGGTTTTCTTTGTTTGTGCTTGAAGAAGAGCTAATCCTAGGATCATAGATCTTAGATCATAGAGGGTATCCAGTCCAACCACTTCACTGTTTTAGGGGAGGAAGCATGGTCTATTATTATTATAGTAGACAAAGCACTGGGTTTGGACTCAGAGCTCTGAGTTCAAATCCTGCCTCAGACAATTATTAGCTATGTGATCAAGGACAAGTCTCTTTATCTCTCTGCATCCCAGTTTACTCATCTTTGAAATGATGGTGTTAAAGATTTGAAGTACTCTAAAGTCTCTTACAACTCTACAACTATGACTCTTCATTTTACAGATGAGGAAACTGAGGAGCTTAAAGTAATTTGTCCAACACGTTATTAGCAAGATTTGAATCCAGGGCCAGTATTTTTTCTAGTATTATCATGCTGCTGCTTTGCTTTATCATCTCTCTCCAATCTAAAACCTTTCAAAAGTGAAGCATGTACTTACAAATAAAGCTGAATAAAACAGATTTCTTGCAGTTATAATGCAAGATTGTTTTCCCCCTCCATATCTTCAAAGGTAAAGAGAATGGCAAGAGAGAAAACAAAGCCATTTTGACTCTGTAATGTTCCTAATCAGCTCTTTCCAAGAATAATTTTTAAATTAAACTCAGAGGTTTAAATTCCATCTTGTAGGATAAGAACCCTTCAACATACAATAGGAACATTGGTTTTGTGAGCTTTCAGAAGTTTTTGTATTGGTTGAGCTTTGTTTAATAAGGTTATATAGTTGCAAGGATTATTTTGGAGAGCTTTTAAAGTGCCATTATTAAGAGCGAATTAAGCAAAATGTCATTCATATTGTCTGGTTGGATGTAATTAATTAATTACTCAGTAGACTGCCTTTTTTTGAAAGGATGGGCCAGAGTGGATGAGCTCCACAAATGAAAGGTGATTGATTGCTCACTGTGTTCCCATCAGCTTCATCCTATTTTTCAGTGGCTATGGCCTTAATCAGTGGAGAGTGCCTATTCCCATGAGGATGTTTTGGGCAGGCCACAAGGATAATGCTTTTGAGCAAAACACTTGAGATTGTGATGAACAAGGAACATATGTCATATGGGCTAAATTTGGGGTTTCTTGTTGAGGCCAGTCAAGCTACAAATGACATCAAACCAAGCAGTGGCACAATCTATTATAAATCAGCTAGAGAGATTTTTCTAGCACTCTTCAATGACTGTTCCAATCAGTGAGTAAAGCTTCCTTTTAACAAGCCTAAACCCTGGACTGAGAATCAGAGTTCTCCTAAAACCAGATGTGAAACGAGCTTTACTGAAGAAAAAGTCCCTGAAACTAGACCATGAACAATTTTCCTGCTTAAACACCAGTGTAAGCTCAAAGGTAGGCACCACACTAGAATCACATACAATCTTATCCAGTTTCTTACATACATTTTCAATTTCCAAGTTTACATGTATAATGCAACCTCGAAGACCACAGGGCTCAGGGGAAGACAAGCGCAATACATCTTGAGCTATTCTCTTGGTCAGTTTCTCAGGGACAAGAACCTTGGAGCAGCCAAGTTTGGTCTGCTTGGACTTGGACAGGGAATTCTCCAGCATTTTAGCCAGGCTCTGGCAAGTAGTCTCTTCAAATACTGCTTCATTGAGGTTGGGTTCTGGCATAACATAATCCCAGTAGTCAAAATCTATAGGAAAGAAATTACAAATGAGAGGGGGGAAAAAAGGAAAAATTCAAGCAGAAGGGGGAAAACAACAACAACAAGAAATTTATGATATAGAGAAATATCAACTTTAAAAAAATACAACATTTATTTTTGAAAGTCAGGGGACCTTGTTTTTTGACTCAATTCTACCATTAACTGAATATGTTACCTTGAAAGTGAGTCTCAGTTTTCTCACCTTGAAGTTGCCAGGCTCACTGGTAAGTCACTGAACTACCCTGGGCAAATCTCTTTAAGATTGTAAATTATTTCAGTAGAGAGAGTTCCCTACATCAATAAAATCACAAGTTTGAATTGAAAAAACAAAGAGGAAGTTGTACTAAGTGAAATTTCTAAGGTCTCTTCTAGTTTGAAAATATGAATCTATTGGTTTATAAATACAGAACTTTAGATACATTAATTAAATTTACTGGATTCTGTGATATTCCATGGGTCTTGGTCCACTATCAATTAAAGCATATCATAATTCCTAGGAGCCATTAGCAAAATTTTCCATTAGTTTCTGTGCATTAAAAAATTTTTATTTTGATAAACTATCTTCTAATTGAGAGGCTCTCCAAACATAGTCTCGGACTTGAATGACAGATATTGTCCATTGTTTGGCAAGAACTGCCAGAGATTATGCTTAGCTACCATGGGCTTTGAGAACCCAAAGTCACACCCAGTAACACCAGCACCAAGATGTAACAGTAGAACTTCAATGGAAATTTAATTTTAAGCCAATATAATGTGGCTAGTAAGTAGGAGCTAGAGCCAAGAAGATGTACATTTAAACCCTACCTAGAAAAATGATCAACTCTGGGCAAACCACTTGACCTCTGTGAGGTTCAGGCAACTCTATAAGTATGCTACCATCTGCCTCCCTATAAATTGGGAGAATGGCTTTCCTCCACCCCCACCCGTCCCAAAATAAAACAAATATATAAATTCCTGTCCCAAGTTTTATTAACTATATTAAATGTAGAATAAAAACCCCTATTATATACTATATCAAATATGCCTAGTCCTAAGAAAGTCTTAATTTTAGTGGCCATTAGATTAGCCCGAATTTATAGCATCCCTTATTTAAAAATTTTTGCTTTATGAAAAAAAAAATTTTTTTTCTATAATTATCTGGCAAGTTTCCCCTAGCCAGGCAAAACAAACCAGTCCTAGGAAAACAAAATTAAGTTTACAGAAACTGATAGCTCTGCATTGGTCATCTGCTTCCTAAAGTAATCCTAGTAGTTGGCAGCTCTCCACCCACACCACAGGCTGATTGCTCACTTGAGGACTGCCCAGTCAGTCTCTCTCCCGATACAGTTTATTTCTTCCTTATTTATTAATGAATTTTTTCATAACTAATATCATGGGATTATTTAGTCTCCTCTCATTTCTCTTAAAGGAAACAGCACAAAGGAAACCTAAGTTAGTATTCCTTGGGACTTAGTTCCAAATTGATGTTCCAAATTCAGAATTAGTACCCCTTAATTGGACCTGTAAAAAAAAATATCCACTATAAATTTCAAGTCTACATAGCTCTTACAGAACATTTCAAGTCACACAGGCCAGTAGCAACTGCTGTCAAATAAATCTCAGGATATTTTATTTTTTCCCTCTATTCATCTGGGCTATGATGGGACAGCCTTCTCATTCAAAGGAGCGATACCAGAGATGATTACATCACAGAGAACTTAAACTCACGTCCTGATTGGCCATCCCGCTCTACTCTTCCCGGAGAAATTAACCAGGTAACTGCTGAAATGCTCACCACTTAGACTTCCAGGCGGAAAGCCACGGTCTATCAACTCGGAAATGCTGGCCGAATTTTTACTGTTTAAACTGCTAGTCGCAACCATGATGAACCGCACCGCGGCTCCGGCAGTGCGGGATGGGGAACAGCTTTCGGGGCACACTGCAGGGACAAAAAGGATACAACAGTGAACTAAGCTGGGGCAAAGAGCCTCTCACAAAAGACAATTTTTATTTCCTAAAGGAGAGAGGCCCTCAGCTCCCTTGTCCTCCCCCCTTCCCCAGTCTGGCTCCCCCGTAAGTCTCAAGGCCTAGAAGCAGAGAAGCCGACTTCGGGAAATCCTACAAAATAAACTCGAAGCAAAGCTCTCCTGTTAGTCTGCCGAGAACAGGGGCTGCACGTCTAAACCTTAGAGGCCCACGGAGTTAAAACTTGAATGTCACCTAGTCCAAGTCTTCTCATTTTAAAAACCAGGGCACCAAGGGCTAGGAGAGTTGGAGGTACTCGTCCAGGGCAACCCGAGTAATCAGGCAATCGAACCCACATCCTTTCCCCATTGTCCTGCTGGGTGCACCAACTCCCTCCCATGGATCTTTCGGAGACACAGGGTTTATTCAAAAGATTACATCTTTAGAGCAGAAAGAGACCTCAGAGTCCATCTAACCTACCCCCGCTCTTCATTTTTACAGAAGAGGAAACTGATGTCCAGAAAATATGGAGTGATATGACCAAAGGTCACAAGGGGAATAAATCACGGAATCAGGATTCGAACTCATGTCCTCCTGGCTCCAAATGCAGCACTCTGCATAGCACCACGCTGCAAACTCCTGCACTGCCCAAGCCTCTGAGGGCCACAGGATCTCCTCTTACCTGCCTCGACTTACAGAAGTGCACGCTGGCGTACACGGGATGCCCGGAGCTCAGTGGGTATATTGCGCTTTAAATATACAGTAAAGAAAAGCCCGTCTCCAGTGAACTCTTTTAAAAAAGCATTCTTTCTCCGGGCGGGGGGCAGTAGGGTACTGCCCTGCAGGCACCCAGCAGTAGCCACCAGAGCCCCCCGCCCTCAACTCACCCCTACACAGACCCACAGGGTCCCGGGACTACTTGTAGGTACTTCTGGCCCCGCCTCCGGCCCCGGCCCCGCCCACTTGCCTCAGGCCTGCCCCTCCCCTTCTCTCCGCCCCCTCTCTCCTGGGTGTCTGAAGCCGGGAGGACCGGGCTCCTGGGAGGCGGAGGGGGAACCGGATCTGGCCGGAGGTGCACCTGCAGTTTACTGGGTGGGCAGGAGAGCGTCCTGCCTCAAGTCCCCGGGAAAGATCCTCTAGTCTAGTCCCATGACTTGTCTCTCCGTGGGTCCGTCTTTCAGGGTCTCCTCCAGTCTTTCCCCTCCCCTGCCCCCACCCGCCGCAGGACAGCGGGAACCGTCTGTGATTTTGCTTGCCTGAGTTTAAGAGGAACAGGCCACTTTTTCTTTTGATACTTCTCTTCCAATGGTTTCTAAGACTTCCCGCGGGCCGCTTATACACCCAATTCTGGGGATCCTGAAATTCTTAGCTTTGCCCTCCTCCGCCAGATGTTGCTTCTTGCCACATTCTGCCCCAAATCATTTCCTGCCTCTAGTAGGCACTGCTCTGGGGGGTAACGAAGACTAGGCAAAGCAGCAGCAAATTTGAAAAATATGTCTTCTCTCCCTCTCTCCGGGCTGTTGTTTTTGTAACTAATTACCGTTCACTGCTTCTAGAGCAAGCCTGGTCTACTGGGCAAGTCGGGGAATGGGAGTATTTAAATGAAGAAAGTATTGTCAAGAAGCTTAACAAGCCTATTAATGAGATTTTAACAGTCTGCAGGACTGCCGACTGGCTCAAGAGCTGATTAGATGAAACGGGTCATCTCCAAGGAAGAGCTTCTCCCAGCCTGGAAGGCTACAGCCTGGGCTGCAGGGCTGCTGGACTGCAAGATGGATCTCAGGAAGTGGCCAGAACTATTACAAATGTGGATCTCGGAGGTCATTTGATCTAACCTCCATCCTGCAGGCTCAGAAGGGAGCTTGCCAAAGTAGTAAGCAGCAGTTTAATGAAGAGGAGGGATAGTCGCACATTTTGGCAGGGACAAACACTCAAACAAAAATCTATCCATTTTTGAAGTTTTCTAAAACAGTGTTCTGTTCTCTCCGTAGTGGTATCAGTGAGTGGGGTCCAGCGCAGAGCAAGCAAGTCTGGAGCATGTAGGGGGCTGAAAAGGCAAGAATTTAGGTATAAAGAAGATTATGTAGTGAAGGAAAAATATATGATCATCCATGACTACTTTGGGTAAAAAAAAGGTAGATTTGTGGTATGGAAAGAAAATCTAGCCTCCGGAGGAGTCCTCATATACTGGCCTAAAAACATTCAGCTGGAAAATAACATTAAGAGGTTCTAAAGGGAGTGATAGATCAGTGGGAGGACATTTGGAGGCAGGCTTGGCAGCATCTGAAGCTGGCTTGACAATCCATTTTTAACTCATCTCACTGAGCAGCAAAGCTTGAAGGTCAATCTAACCAAAGAAGGGTAGATTCATCACCTGGCCTTTGCCAAGCAAAATATTTGGTTGGATTCTACCCCACCTTTTTTACTTCACTTTCAGGAAAGTGGTAAACAAATGATTCCATAAAAATATATTTAAAAGCAGCTTCTCTGGTAAGGATAGAGCCCCAGAGAAAGGAAAATGGGTTCAACTTTGTCTAGAGATAAAAACAGCCTTCGTATTCAAGGAAGTATATGTGGGTGGACCTTGAAGCAGTGGTGGTCATGGCTTAATTACTTTGGTCATACTAATGGGAGAGAGAGGGATCTATCATGAATCCATTCTGTGCCAAAAAGGGGGGAGGGGGAAGGTGATGAGTCAAAATAAATATCCATAGGAAACAAAGGAAAAGTATAGTTAAGTAATGTATTGAGTGCTGTTTAAAAGATATTACTGGGAGTGCAGAGTAAATGTAAGCCAAGGATCACCATCATTTTCCTTTTTACACAGATTCCAAACTATTTCTCCCTTTCGTTCACTTTATCCAGACAATTACCACATCTTGTGAATTATTCCTTTGAATGGCTCTGGTACCCAGATCTTCTCCATATCTCTACCCAAACAGTAAGCTAGGTCATCTAGCCTCTAGGTTTATCACTTATCCAAGATTTGGAATCTCTTGATGGTAGAAACCTGGAGAAGATGGGAGAGGGTTTTGTGTTGGACCTTAGACATTACTACTTGTTAATACAGACTTGTGAACTGTTTCTATTCTGACTCTAAGATTATGAAATTCCAGTTCTTGCTATCTGTAGCAACTGGGTAGATCCTCTATGGCACCCTTATGAGAAAAATTGGGTAAGAAGAATTGTGATCTGCAATCTGAATCGAGTGCATTTTGTGTCCCTGGAGGGAATACTTAAATCCACAAGATGATAGATGCATTTGAATATTTGAGAAATGTCTCCATTAACAATCTACAAAGTTCCATGGTATTGGCTCAATGAAAGAAAAAGCTTCCTAATGACTAGAACTATCCAAAAGTGAAAAGAGCTACTTGTGGAAATATTAGGTTCCTCCTCAATAGGTGACTTCAAGCATTTGTTCTGCTGTGTCTTATGTTTTGTGATCCCTTATAGGGTTTTCTTGGTAAAAATATTGGAGTGTTTTGCCATTTCCTTCTCTAGCTCATTTTATAGATGAGGAATCTGATCCAACAAGATTAAGTGACTTGCCTAGTAAATATCTGAGGCCATAATTGAACTCAAAAAGAAGAGTCTTCTTGACACTAGGCATAGCACTTTATTTACTTCACCACCTAGCTTTATTAAGCAGTAGTATGCTAGTAAATGTTTAACACCTGGCTATCTGGAGAAAAAACAAAGTATGCAGGAGACATTTTTAAGCTCAACTTGCATTATGAGCATTTTCTCCAGCACTTAGTCCTAAGTCTAGACAGTCAACAAACAATAAAAGTCCTAGTTGGTAACATTTATGAATTTCTTTTTCTATCTGATTTATCTTTAAGTCTTAAAACAACAACTTAGTGGTAAATTCTCTTGCTCTATCCAGTTCCTCCCTCACTTATTAAACAGCCAAGCAATATGTATCAATTCCACATGTGAAATCATACTAAACATACTTCCATATTAGCCTTGTCACAAAAAAGTGAGAAAATTATATAAGTTTGTATTCATAGAAACCATTATTTCTCTCTTTGGAGGTGGATAATATTTTTTATCATGAGTCCTTTTGAATTATCTTGAATCATTATATTATCAGAGTAGTTAATTTTCACAGTTGATCATCTATCAATATTGCTATTATTTTGTACAAGAAATCCCTGGCTTTGCTCACTTCACTTTGCATCAGTTCATATAGGGCTTCCTAGGTTTTTCTGAAACCATTCTTCTCTATCATTTCTTACAGTATCATGGTATTCCATCACAATCAAACAACTTGTTTAGTCATTCCCCAATTGATGGGAATTCCCTCAATTTCTAGCGCTTTGCCACCACAAAAAGAACTATGATACGTACTTTTGTACATTTTTGTCATTTTCCTTTGATCTCTGAACTAATAGTGGTATTTCAGAGTCAGAGGATATGGGTATCATTCCAAATTGCTCTACAGAGTAATTCGCAATTCCAACAACAATTCATTAGTGAGACCTGTTTTCCCATATCCTCTGCAGCATTTGTCTTTTCTGATAAATGTGAGATGTAATTATTTTGATTTGCCTTTTTCTAATCAATAGTGACTTAGAGAATTATTTTGATTTCTTCTGTAAACTGCCTATTCATATTCTTTAATT
Organism: Sminthopsis crassicaudata; assembly: GCF_048593235.1. Classification (NCBI taxonomy): domain Eukaryota; kingdom Metazoa; phylum Chordata; class Mammalia; order Dasyuromorphia; family Dasyuridae; genus Sminthopsis; species Sminthopsis crassicaudata. The sequence continues at coordinate 148,300,029 of NC_133622.1, forward strand.
ATTTATCATTTGGAGAATAGAGCTTATTTTCATATACTTGACTCAGTTCTTTACATATGAGAAATAAGACATTAATCAGAGAAACTTCCTATAAATTGTTTTGATATTACTTTATTATTATAGTACTTTTAGTAAGATGTAGTTTCCCTGCTAATTTCTTTTAATAAGGTCTATTTTTGCTTTTGCTTTGCCTGAGATCATGATTACTATTCCTGCCTTTTATTTTTTTAACTTCAGTTGAAATATAAAAGATTCTACTCTAATCTCTTATTTTATCTCTGTAAATGCGTCTTTATGTTTCAAGTGTGTCTCTTTTAACCAACATATGGTTAGATTCTAGTTTCTAGTTCATCTTATTCACATTCATAGTTATGATGACTATTTTCTTCTTTCCTGTTTTCTTTTGTTTATACTTCTCTCTCTCTATCTTATCCTTCCTCAAAATTCCATTTTGTTTCTGACCAGTTTCCTCTAGTCCACTCTTTTATCACCCCCCTTCTCTTATTCCTCTTTTAAAGAGGAAATTCTTACTTCTCTGATAGGTAAGATAGATTTTTATACCCTACTGAGTGTGTGTGTATGTGTGCATGTGTATGTATGTATTCTTCCCTCTTTGAAATGATTCTGATAAGAGTGAGATTCAAATATTATAAACTTCCACCATTTTTTCTTCCACTGCAAAAGTTTTTCCTCTTTTATATGAAATAATTTCCTCTGTTTTTTTCTTCCTTTCTCTTCCTCCCAGTCAATGTCTTTCAATTTTTTAAAGATCATATCAATATACTCTTTAAGTCCATGCTGTCTAATTTGACATCTTCTAAATGCCCTAATAATGATAAAATTCTCAGGAGTAACATGTATAATCTTTCCCTATAGTAATGTAAAATGTTCAACATTATTAAATTCTTTATGATTTTTTTATGTTTACATTTTTATGCCTCTTTTGTGTCTTATTCATGAATATCAAAATTTTTATTTAGCTCTTTTAATCAGTATTATAGTATTTAAACGTCCTCCATTTCATTAAATATCCACTTTTTTTTTCATTTGAAGGATTATACTCACATTGCTGGGTATGTTATTTTTGGTTCTTGATTTGTAGCTTATTCTATATCCTAGCTCCTTTGTCTTCTGGAATATCATATTCTAAGCCCTCTGCTTCTTTAATGTGAAAAGTAGTAAATCTTGTGTAATTTTGACTGTGGCTCTATAATACTTTCTGACTCCAAGCAGTATTTCCTCCTTGTTTGGGAGCCTTGGCTATAGTGTTTCTGGATATTTTAATTTGGGATCTCCTTTGGGGGGGTTGATGGATTCTTTCAATTAATTCTATTCTAATTCTAAAATATTGGGGAACATTTCCTTGACAATTTCCTGAAATATGATGTCTAGGCTTTTCTTTGATCATGGTTTTCAGGTAGTGTGTTAGGGTCTGGAGTTTCTCAACCAAGAGAATTTAGGAGCCTTCTCTCTCCCAAACCACAGGATTCTTCTCTGCCAAAGGGGCAAACTGATACTGAAGAAAGAGGCTGGTAGTTCCACTATAATTATATAATCTGTTTAATCATATGGGTTGCTTCCATAAGGGCACAGTTTAGGTAACAGATGATTTAATGGATCTGGGTCCCTACAAAGACACCCAAATCAAACAAAGGATGGAGGAGCTCAAAATGTCATCATATATTTCATTGAAGATTTATATTATATTTACCAGCAGATTTAATTTTGGGCCTGGGTCCTAGGGCTTGGGAAACAAGCCAGCACTGTTGGGTGAGTGCCTAGACACCCAAGGTTATGTGGCAGATACAAAGGAGGTTATGTTCTGGTCACTGTTTCCTTGTTTTGCTATAGTTTGCATCTGGTTACTATATATTTGTTATAACTTTCAACCCAATAGGGACCTTACATAGTTTAAATTATTCTTTTTTTATTATTATAGCTTTTTATTTATAAAAATATGCATGGGTGATTTTTAAACATTGACCTTTGCAAAACTTTCTGTTCCATCCTTTCCCCTCTTTCCCCCCACCTCCTCCCCTAGAGGGCAGGTAGTCCAATACATGTTAAATATGTTAAAGTATATGTTAAATCCAATATATGTATACATATTTATACAATTACTTGCTGCACAAGACAAATTGGATCTAGAAAGAAAGAAAAAAACCTGAGAAGGAAAACAAAAATGCAAGCAAACCATATCAGAAAGAGAGGAAATGCTATGTTATGGTCCACATTCATTTCCCATTGTTCTATCTCTGGGTGTAGTTGATTCTCTTCTTTACTGAACAATTGGAACTGGTTTGAATCATCTCATTGTTGAAGAAAGCCACATCCATCAGAGTTGATCATCGTAATGTTGTTGCCATGTATAATGATCTCCTGGTTCTGTTCATTTCACTCAGCATAAGTTCATGTAAGTCTCTCCAGGCCTCTCTGAAATCTCCTGCTGATCATTTCTCTTTTTTTTTTCCTTAAAATAAATTTTATTGCCATCTCATTTTTATATCACTGTCATTTAAAGTTATACTACTCCCACCTGCCAACCTCCCTCAACCTGGAACAATAACCTTTGTTCCCTCCTAACAACAAAAAAATTAAATAGAAAGAAATAGTGATTGAATCTGACAGAGCACACACAATTCTGACCTAATTATCTCTTTGGCTTCCCTAGTTCTTTTCTTTCTTTCTTTTTTTTTATTATTATAACTTTTTATTGACAGAATACATGCCTGGGTAATTTTTTACAACATTATCCCTTGCACTCACTTCTGTTCCGACTTTTCCCTTCCTTTTCTCCACCCCCTCCCCTAAATGGCAAGCAGTCTTATACATGTTAAATATGTTATAATATATCCAAGATACAACATATGTGTGCAGAACCGAACAGTTCTCTTGTTGCACAGGAAGAATTGGATTCAGAAGGTAAAAATAACTTGGAAAGAAAAACAAAAATGCAACCAGTTTACACTCATTTCCCAGGGTTCCTTTTCTGGGTGTAGCTGATTCTGTCCACCATTGATCAACTGGAACTGAATTATATCTTCTCTTTGTTGAAGATATCCACTTCCATCAGAATACATCCTCATACAGTATCGTTGTTGAAGTGTATAATGATCTCCTGGTTCTGCTTATTTCCCTCAGCATCAGTTGATGTAAGTCTCTCCAAACCTCTCTGTATTCATCTTGCTGGTCATTTCTTACAGAACAATAATATTCCATAACATTCATAAACCACAATTTACCCAACCATTCTCCAGTTGATGGGCATTGATTCATTTTCCAGTTTCTAGCCACTATGAAAAGAGCTTCCACAAACATTTTGGCAAATAAAGGTCCCTTTCCCTTCTTTAGTATTCCTTTAGGGTATAAGCCAAGTAGTCTGCTGGTCATTTCTTACAGAACAATAATATTTCATAACATTCATATACCACAACTTATTCAGCCATTCTCCAATGGATGGGCATCCATTCAATTTCCAGTTTCTAGCCACTACAAAGAGGGCTGCCACAAACATTTTTGCACACACAGGTCCCTTCCCCTTCTTTAAGATCTTTTTGGGATATAAGCCCAGTAGTAACACTGCTGGATCAAAGGGTATGCACATATTGTACTAGAAACGCTAGCCTCGGCAATAAGAGCCGAAAAAGACATTCAAGGAATTAGAGTAGGTAATGAAGAAATCAAACTATCACTCTTTGCAGATGACATGATGGTATACTTAGAGAACCCCAAAGATTCTGCTAAAAAGCTATTAGAAATAATTCAGAACTTTAGCAAAGTTTCAGGATACAAAATAAATCCACATAAATCCTCAGCATTTTTATATATTACCAACACTATCCAACAGCAAGAAATACAAAGAGAAATTTCATTCAAAATAATGGTTGATAGTATAAAATATTTGGGAACATATCTACCAAAGGAAAGTCAGGAATTATATGAGCAAAATTACAAAACACTTGCCACAAAAATAAAGTCAGATTTAAATAATTGGAAAGACATTTAGTGCTCTTGGATAGTCCGAGAAAATATAATCAAGATGGCAATACTCCCTAAACTAATCTATTTATTTAGTGCTATACCAATCAGACTCCCAAGAAACTATTTTAATGACCTAGAAAGAATAACAACAAAATTCATATGGAAGAACAAAAGGTTGAGAATTTCAAGAGAAGTAATGGAAAAAAAAATCAAATGAAGGTGGCCTAGCTGTACCTGATCTAGAACTATATTATAAAGCAGCAGTCAGCAAAACTTTTGGTATTGGCTAAGAAATAGACTAGTTGATCAGTGGAATAGGTTAGGTTCACAGGGCAAGATAATGAATAAAAATAGCAATCTAGTGTTTGACAAACCCAAACATCCCAACTTTTGGGATAAGAATATTCATTATTTGACAAAAACTGCTGGGAAAACTGGAAATTAATATGGCAGAAACTAGGCATGGACCCACATTTAATACCACATACTAAGATAAGATCAAAATGGGTCCATGATTTAGGCATAAAGAAAGAGATCATAAATAAATTAGAGGAACATAGGATAGTTTACCTCTCAGACTTGTGGAGGAAGAAGGAATTTGTGACCAAAGGAGAACTAGAGATCATTATTGATCACAAAATAGAAAATTTTGATTACATCAAATTAAAAAGCTTTTGCACAAACAAAACTAATGCAAGCAAGATTAGAAGGGTAGTAACAAAGTGGGAAAACATTTTTACAGTTAAAGGTTCTGATAAAGGCCTCATCTCCAAAATATACAGAGAATTGACTCTAATTTATAAGAAATCAAGCCATTCTCCAATTAATAAATGGTCAAAGGATATGAACAGACAATTTTCAGATGGTGAAATTGAAACTATTTCCACTCATATGAAAGAGTGTTCCAAATCACTATTGATCAGAGAAATGCAAATTAAGACAACTCTGAGATACCACTACATACCTGTCAGATTGGCTAAGATGACAGGAACAAATAATGATGAATGTTGGAAGGGCTGTGGGAAAACTGGGACACTGATGCATTGTTGGTGGAGTTGTGAAAGAATCCAACCATTCTGGAGAGCAATCTGGAATTATGCCCCCAAAGTTATCAAAATGTGCATACTCTTTGACCCAGCAGTGCTACTACTGGGCTTATATCCCAAGGAAATACTAAAGAAGGGTAAGGGACCTGTATGTGCCAAAATGTTTGTGGCAGCTTTTTTTGTAGTGGTTAGAAACTGGAAAATGAATGGATGCCCATCAATTGGAGAATGGTTGGGTAAACTATAGTATATGAATTTTATGGAATATTATTGTTCTGTAAGAAATGACCAACAGGATGAATACAGAGAGGCTTGGAGAGACTTACATAAACTGATGCTGAGTGAAATGAGCAGAACTAGGAGATCATTATACACGTCAACAATGATACTGTGTGAGGATGTATTCTGATGGAAGTGAATATCTTCAACATAGAGAACAGCTAATCCAATTCCAATTGATCAATGATGGACAGAATCAGCTATACCCAGAAAAGGAACACTGGGAAATGAGTGTAAACTGTTAGCATTTTTTTTCTCCCCAGATTATTTTTACCTTTCAAATTCAATTCTTCCTTTGCAACAACAACAACAATAAAATTCGGTTCTGCACATATATATTGTACCTAGGATATTATAACATATTTAATATGTATGGGAATGCCTGCCATCTAGGGGAGGAGGTGGAGGGAAGGAGGGGAAAAATTCGGAACAGAAGGAAGTACAAGGGATAATGTTGTAAAAAATCACCTATGCATATGTACTGTCAAAAAATGTTATAATTATAAGATTAATAAAAAACAAAGGGTATTCACAGTTTGATAACTTTTTGAACATAGTTCCAAATTGCTCTCCAGAATGGTTGGATCTGTTCACAGTTCCACCAACAATGTATCAGTGTCCCAGTTTTCCCACATCCTCTCCAACATTCATCATTATCATTTTCTGTCATTTTAACTAATCTTAAAGGTATGTAGTGATATCTCATAGTTCTTTTAATTTGCATTTCTTTGATCAATGGTGGTTTGGAGCACCTTTTCATATGACTAGAAATAGTTTCAAATTCTTTATCTGAAAATTGCTTGTTCATATCCTTTGACCATTTATCAATTGGAGAATGGCTTGATTTCTTAAATATTTGAGCCAATTCTCTATATATTTTGGAAATGAGGCATTTATTAGAACCCTTGAATGTAAAAATGTTTTCCCAGTTTATTGTTTCCATTCTAATCTTGTCTGTATTAGTTTTGTTTATTCAAAACCTTTTTAACTTAGCATAATCAAAATTTTCTATTTTGCGATCAATAATAATCTCTAGTTCTTCTTTGGTCATAAATTTCTTCCTCCTCCATAGATCTGAGAGGTAAACTATCCTTTGTTCATCTAATTTATTTATAATCTCATTTTTTTGTGTCTAGATCGTGAACCCATTTTGACCTTATCTTGGTGTACAATACCTAGTTTCTGCCATACTAATTTCCAGTTTTCCCAGCAGTTTTTGTCAAAATCTGAATTCTTATCCCAAAAGCTGTGATTTTCAGGTTTGTCAAGCACTAGATTGTTATAGTTATTGACTATTTTATCCAGTGAACCTAACCTATTCCACTAATCAACTAGTCTATTTTTTTTAAATTTTTAAAAATAATATTTTATTTCTTCAATTACATATAAGAGCTAGTATATTTCTTAGCCACTACCAAATAATTTTGATGACTGCTGATGACTATATTTGATGATATAGTTTTAGATCTGGTATAGATCATTTGATTTCTTTTTTTTCATTAGTTCCCTTGAAATTCTTGACCTTTTGTTCTTCCAGATGAATATTGTTGCTATTTTTTTGAGGTCAGTAAGATAGTTTCTTGGGAGTTTGATTGGTATAGCACTAAATAAATAGATTAGTTTAGGAAGTTTGTCATCTTTATTATATTCACTTGATCTATCCAAGAGCACTTAATATTTTTCCAATTGATTTTATTTGTGAGGAAAGTATTTTGTAGTTTTGTTCATATAATTCCTGACTTTCCCTTGGCAGATAGATTCCCAAATATTTTATACTATCTACAGTTATTATTTATTTATTTATTTATTTTTATTTTAATAGTTTTTATTTACCAGATGTATGCATGGGTAATTTTACAACATTTTCAATTGCCAAACCTTTTGTTCTAATTTCCCCCCCTCCCCCGCCCAGATGGCAGGTTGACCAATACATGTTAAAATATGTTAAGAGTATAAATTAAATACAATATATGTATACATGTCCAAACAGTTGTTTTGCTGTACAAAAAAAAAATCGGACTTTGAAATAATGTACAATTAGCCTGTGAATGAAAACCAAAATGCAGATGGACAAAATTAGAGGGTTTGGGAATTTTATGTAGTGGTTCATAATCATCTCCTAGAGTTCTTTTGCCAGGTGTAGCTGGTTCAGTTCATTACTGCTCTATTGGAACTGATTTGGTTCATTTCATTGTTGAAAATGGCCACATCCATCAGAATTGATCATCATATGGTATTGTTGTTGAAGTGTACAATGATGTCCTGGTCCTGCTCATTTCACTCAGCATCAGTTCATGTAAGTCTCTCCAGGCCTTTCTAAAATCATCCTATTGGTCATTTCTTATAGAACAATAATATTTCATAATATTCATATATCAGAATTTTATTTAGCTAATTTCCAATTGATGGGTATCAACAGTTATTTTAAATAGAATTTCTCTTTGTATTTTTTCCTGTTGGATTTTGTTAGTGATGAATAAAAATGCTGATGATTTATGTGGATTTATTTTGTATCCTGCAACTTTGCCAAAGTTGTAGATTATTTCTAATAGCTTTTTTGTTGATTCTTTGGGATTCTCTAAATATACCATCATATTATCTACAAAGGGTGATAATTTGGTTTCATAATTACCTACTCTAATTCCTTTAATCTCTTTTTCATCTCTTATTGCCAAAGCTAGCATTTGTAATACAATATTGAATAGTAATGGTGAATAGTGGGCAACGTTGTTTCACTTCTGATCTTACTGGGAATGGTTCCAGTTTATCCCCATTATATATGATGCTTATGATAGTTTTAAATAGATGCTACTGACTATTTTAAGGAAGAGTCCATTTATTCCTAAACTCTCTAGTGTTTTTAATAGGAATGGGTGTTGGATTTTATCATATGCTTTTTCTGCATCTATTGAGATGATCTTTTGTAAATTAACAATTTGGTTATTGATATAGTCAGTTATGCTAATATTTTCCTTATATTGAACTAGCCCCACATTCCTGGAATAAATCCTACTTGGTCATGGTGTATTATCCTGGGGATGATTTTCTGTAATCTCTTTGCTAATATTTTATTTAAGATTTTTGCATTAATATTCATTAGGGAGATTGGTCTATAATTTTTCTCCTTTGTTTTCATCCTACCTGGTTTAAATATCAGTACCATATCTGTGTCATAAAAGGAATTTGGTAGGACTCCTTCATTCCCTATTTTTTCAAATAATTTATATAATAATGGAGTTAATTGTTCTTTAAATGTTTGATAGAATTGATATGTAAATCTATCTGGTCCTGGGGATTTTTTCTTAGGGAGTTGATTAATAGCTTGTTTTATATCTTTTTATGAAATAGGACTGATTAAGCAATTTACTTCCCCCTCTGTTAATCTGTGTGATCTATATTTTTGTAGGTATTCCTCCATTTCACTTAGGTTATCAAATTTGTTGGCATAAAGTTAGGCAAATTAACTCCTAATTATTGCTCTAATTTTCTTTTCATTAGTGGAAAGTTCTCCCTTTTCATTTTTAAGACTAACAATTTGATTTTCCTTTTCCCTTTTCTAATCAAATTTACTAAAGGTATATCTATTTTGTCAGTTTTTATATAAAACCAACTCTAAGTTTTATTTATTAATTCAATAATTTTTTAAACTTTGTTTTATTAATCTCTCCTTTCATTTTTAGAACTTCATATTTTGTTGAATTGATTGGGGGTTTTTAATTTGCTCTTTTTCTAGTTTTTTGAATTGCAAGTCCAATTTATTGATCTTCTCTTTCTCTATTTTATGCAAATAAATCTCATATAAAATTTTTTTTATTACCACCTTGGCTGTATCCCACAAATTTTGGTACATTGTCTCATTATTGTCATTCTCTTGGATGAAATTATGAATTGTGTCTATGCTGTTTCACCCATTTATTCTTTAAGATGAGATTATTTAGTTTCCAATTACTTTTTGGTCTATTTACGCATAACTATTTGTTTAGTTTCCAATCGAAAAGTAATTGAATGTATTGCACTGTGATCTGAAAAAGATGCATTTACTATTTCTGCCTTTGTGCATTTGAATTTGAGGTTTTTATGTCCTAATATATGGTCAGCTTTTGAATAGGTTTCATGAACTGTTGAGAAGAAAGTATACTCCTTTCTGATTCCATTTAATTTTCTCCAAACATCTATCATACCTAACTTTTCTAGTATTTTATTTACTCTTTAATTTCTTTCTTATTTATTTTGTGGTTTGATTTATCTAATTTTGAGAGTGCAAGGTTAAGATCTCCCACTATTATAGTTTTGCTGTCTATTTCTTCTTGCAGCTCTCTTAATTTCTCTTTTAAGAATTTAGATGCTACACCACTTGGTGCATATATGTTTAATACTGATATTGCTTCATTATTTATGCTACCCTTTAGCAAGGTATAGTGCCCTTCCTTAACTCTTTTAATTAGATCAATTTTTGCTTTTGTTTGATCTGAGATCAGGATGGTTACCTCTGTTTTTTTAACTTCATCTGAAGCATAGCAGATTCTGCTCCAGCCTTTTACCTTTACTCTGTATGTATCATCCTGCTTTAAATGTGTTTTCTGTAAACAACATATTGTATGATTCTGGCTTTTAATCCAGTCTGCTATCCACTTCTACTTTATGGTAGAGTTCATTCCATTCACATTTATGGTTAAAACTACTATTTCTGTATTCCTGCCATCTTATTATCCCCAAATTATACTTTTCTCTTTTCTTTCCCCCTTATTCCATTCCCCCGTATATAACTTAGAGGCATCACTTGCCTCAAGCAGCCCTCCCCCTTTATAATCCCTCCCCCTTAGAATGCCTACCCCTTTCTTTTACAATACCCTTACTATTCTGTATTCACTTCTATTTAGCCTACCCCTTCACTTTTTGCTTTTCCCTCTCCCACTTTTCAATGAGATGAGAACAGTTTCTCTGTAAACCAAATATGTTTAATATTTTCTCTTTGAGCCAAATCTGATCTCAGTAAGATTCACACAATGTTAATCCCCCTTCCTTCTTTCCCTCAGATACAATAGTTTTCCTTTACCTCTTTGGAAGATGTAATTTCCCTCTTTTACCTCCACTTTTCCTTTTTTCTTTTCACCTTTCACCTTTTCACCTCTAGTTCCTTTTAAATACTATAATAGTAAAATCAAATTAAACATGCACTCTCTATGTATGCCTGTAACAGAAATACTGTTCTCAAGAGTTCTTTTTACCTTTTTGCTTCTCTTGAGTGCTATATTTGGAGGTCAAATTTTGTGTTTAGCTCTGGTTTTTTCATCAGAAATAAAGGGAATTCACCTGTTTCATTGAATGCCCATTTTCTTCCCTGGAACAAAATGCTCATTTTAGCTGGGTAGTTTATTCTTGGCTATATTCCAAGTTCTTTTGCCTTTTGGAATATGAGATTCCTGACCTTTTGCTCCTTTAAGGTGAAAGCTGCTTGATCCTGAGTAATCTTTATTATGGCTCCTTTGTATTTGAATTTTTTTTTCCTGGCTGCTTGTAATATTTTTTCCTTGGTCCAAGAGTTCTGAAATTTAGACACAATCTCCTCTCCTCTCCTCTCCTCTCCTCTCCTCTTCCTTCCTTCCTTCCTTCCTTCCTTCCTTCCTTCCTTCCTTCCTTCCTTCCTTCCTTCCTTCCTTCCTTCCTTCCTTCCTTCCTTCCTTCCTTCCTTCCTTCCTTCCTTCCTTCCTTCCTTCCTTTCTTCCTTCCTTCCTTCCTTCCTTCCTTCCTTCCCTTTCTTTCTTCCTCCCTCCCTCTCTCCCCTTCCTTCCTCCCTTCCTTTTTCCCTCCCTTCCTTTATCCCTCTCTCCTTTTTTGCCTCATGCCCTCTTTATTTCAGTATTTTCTGTGCATCTTTAGAGAAATTGTTGATTTTCTTTTCATAATTTTCTTGCCTCATTCTTTTAATTCTTTCCCCATTTTTTTCCTTTGCTATTTTCATCTCTTTTGTTAACTCTTCCAGAAATTCTTCTTGAGCTTGCATCAAATTAGCATTTTTTTTCCTTTGAGGCTTTGTTTGTAGTTCCTTTCACAATTTTGTCTTCTGAGTTTTTGTCTTGGTCTACCTTACCAGTGGAGAAGCTTTTTTTTTATGGTCAAATTCTTTTTTTTTTTCTTTCTTTTCTTTGGCTAATTTTTTCCAGACTATTTCTTTCTTAATCTTGAATTGTATATTGAAGTTAGGCTCTGCTCACCAGGGTTTGGGGAGGAACTGTCCCCAGAATTGGGCTTTTTCAGGGTTTGTTCTGGGAGCCTTTAAGTTTTCAGTGTTTTCAAGGTGATGCAATCCGTGGAAAGATGTGGCCATACTCTCTTGCTTTGTTCTCTGGTCTTTATCCAAGAAGGTCCTCTGCAGGTATAATTTCTTCTTTATGCCCTGCAACTGTAATCTTGAACTTTTAAATAGGATCCTGTGCCCAATGCTAGCTCAGGGTCCCTGTAAACTCTTTATGACTAGTTGTCCAGCTCCCTTACTCTCATTGGGCTGAGAGCTCCTGAAGCTGCTGCTGTTACTGTCGTGGTCAACTTTAAGTCCCACAACTTATGCTACCTCTGAGTGTGCAATAGGTTGGCCCCTACCTTGGTATCACAGACTCTTGTCTTGGGCTGGAAAAAATGTTTCCCTGTAACCTTTTTTCGGCTTTGTCCCTCCAGAACTATTTGAAGCTCAATTTCAAAGTTGTTTAGAGGGGAATCTTGGATTGCTGCCTCTAAGCATCTTGACTCCATTTTCCAATTTTCTAGTTATTAATGTTCACATTGAAAATTTAATAATCAGCTCTCAGAGCCAGTTTGAGCTGGCTTCCGTACACCCTGCTTTAAAAGAAAATGCTCTAGGACATATTTTAGAGAAGATCTTTTTTTAGGGACAGGTTATACTAGATTGCTTTCATCCCTGAGATTCTATTTGGAATAGTGGGTTAGAACCTCCACTAGCAATAAATATTACAGAACTCAATGGGCACTTGCTTTCTTTGTTATTGCTATAGCAATTGCTATAGCAGCAATCACAGGATGAGACTATTATAGCAATCCTATTATAAGGATCTTTATGACCAATCCACATAACCTGTTTATGCTTAATTCTGTGCCAAATGTAGGACTTTTGTACTAAGGTGTGTCAGAGATATTAAGCTGCAAATTTGGGTTTGAGGACTGATAACCCCAGCAATCTGATTCAGTTCAGAGCACAGCATCCAACATGCAGGTGGAAATGAGTAATAACTGAAGACTCAGATTCAAATCTTGCCTCTGCTATTTCCTGTGTCATATTGAGCTTCATGTAATTCTCTGGACTTTAGTTTCTTTGTTTAGAAAATGGTAGGTTGAAATAGAGGAGATCATCTAAGGTCCTCCTAATCATAGGTATTAAGCACTCAATTCACAATACTTTGAGAGCAGTGGTGATGTGGGTTGTGCTTTCTTTAAGAAACTATTCCTTTCAGATTCCCAGACCCTCCTAGCTGAGGCATTATCAATTCAAGAAGCTAGGATATTTGATTCACAAATCCTGTCAAAAGTACCCTTTTGAATTCCAATAAGAGAATAGGTTCTCACTACCCCCATCCAGATCTGAGACAACTTGGGACATCACACACAGGCCCTTTTAGCTAAATCTCTCATTATAAAGAAAGCCAAACTGGAGCTCTCTCTTTGCAGAGGTTCTTAACATGGCAGCCTTATGCCTGGCTGCCAAGGATCTCTGTCCACTGGAATCCTATTTCTGGTGCCCTTTTATCTCTACCTTCACCTTTTACTAACTAGACTTTAACTTTACTTCCAAACCCCATAATAAACCTCTTTTATCCATCTAGGTTTTCAGGTCTGTAAATTCCTTTACAGGGGACTCTTGTGCCGCTACTAGACCTCATTTAACTCTGTATCCTTGTGCCAAATCCAAAGGGATTGCAGGGGAGCTCTATTTGACTCCCTGTACCCCGAACCTGCCACTAGACCTCAATTAAACCTAATTTCATTCTAAACCTCATCAGTGGGGCTAGATTAAAATATAATTGGGAAAGAATTAACTGACTAAATAAAATACAATAAAACATAGATAACATTACATTTTAAAACTAAATCTATATGCTGTGTTTAAGAATTCTTATATATGGATTAGTGACCTACTTCTATTTGATTTTGAAACCACTGCTCTAAGGTCTTCTTAATTTTTTTGGTGAAATAACTTCATATTAGGTTGTTATCGTAGCCGAATAGCTTCTTAATTGACCTTCCTTTTTCAAGTCTCTCTTCTCTTGAATCTATTCTTAGCACGATTGCCAAAGTTCAGGTGTGACCACGTTATACTACTGCTCAAAAAACTCCAAATTTGATATAACTTTTGAAATAAAAGACAATTTCCTCTGTTTGGCATTGAAACACTTCACAATCTGGCCCCAATCTTATTATACAACACTCCCCTTCACATAAACAGTTAGGCAAACTGTCTTACCTGCAGACCACAGACTCCCAGATGACATTTTACCTTTTATTTCTATGTTCTCTGTGCCTTGAATGCATTTCTTTCTCATTTCTGTCTCTAAACTCAATTACAATCTCTTTTGTGAAGCCATTCCTGAATAGCCTAGCTACTAGTGCTCCTATCAATCACCCTGTATTTGTTTTTTGTTTTTTTTTTATATATTTTGTATATATTTATGTATTAACATGTTATCTCTTCTTGAAGGCAAGGACTGTTTCATTTTTGCATTGGTATATCAACCACCTCACACAATGTATGGTGCATAGTAGGCATTTAATAAATATTTGTTGATTAACTCATAATAATGAGTCTTCTTATACATACCTTAAGTATCTAATTGTAGAACCTTATATTGGAATTTTGGAGTAATGGCCCATTCAAAACGTAACAGTGGAGGATAGTTGATAACTTTCCAATTGGGGTTGGAATATCCGCAGATGAGCTAATACCCCCTAAGGTCCCTATGTGCTTCTGATTCAGGTCTTGTTTTCCAGGCCTATAAAATAATATTAATGATGTTGCTTCTGTCTACCCCAAAGAAGAGCTATTAGATTTAATGAAATGAATATTTTTAAGATTATTGGAGAAAAGAAATTAGATTGCTCATTTCTGGTACCTGTCTCTATGTTCACAGGTATATAGACAGGAACAATTACTAAATAGCCCAAGAGAACCTGGATGTGTTTTGTAACTCTATAAAGAAAATGGCTTTTTCCTTTTCACTTAATGGGCAAAAATGTGGGAAAATATTTATAAAATATTATTCTGAAAAATAAATGTAAGGTTTACAAAATTATTTTGGTGGGAGGGTGAAGGAGGGTGATCAGGATCATGCAGCCAATAAGTATTTGAGATTGGATTTGAACTTGGGTCTCCTACCTTCAGTGCTAATGCTCTATCCATTGTGCCACCTATCTCCCCCAAAGTTCTTTTACAAAGATCACATTTTATCCTCATGACAACTCTGGAAGGTAGGTGTTATCACCCTTGTTTTACAGATATGGAACCTAGGGCAAACAGAGCTTACTCAATGATTTGCCCGGGGCCACAGAGGTAGAAAGCATCTAATGCTAGATTAGAATCCTGCTTTTCCTGACTGTAAATACACAACTCTGTCCATTGTACCAGCTTGCTACCCTCATTTCTAGAGTGTTTGAGAGCAGATGCACTCAGACTGAAAAAAAAATGGATATTGCCCCTTTCTAGTTTTAAGTTATAAATGTTGGTCCCATCAGTGGCTCCAGAGCCTACATGATCATCTAAACAATTTGCCAGCAAACTGAACCATCAATGAAATAATTTACTAAGGAATTAATTTTTAAAGCATAATTTAGGAAATGAAGGCAGTATATTGTAGTGAAGAAAGGGAGATGTCTTCAAAGTATGACACATTCTGGCTGTGTGGCCTAGACAAGTTACTTAACCTCTCAACATTTTCTAAGTTATAAAGTACAGAGAAGATGACAGTCTGCTTTGTTAAAGGAAATTTTCTCATCTGTAAGCTTTGAATTCCCCTGAAATCAAGATCTAGTCCTAATCCCTTTTATGCTATAACTAGAGAGTGAATTCTTGGCATGTTGGATTTGATAATGAAATATAATTTGAGGTAAGTCATTTTGACTATTGTAAATACCCCAATTAACTATAAAGGACATGGCTGCATCCAGAGAAAGATTTGATAAATAGAAGTACATATAGAATAGTTTTACTTATGTATATATGTATGTATTGTTGTCCAATGGCAGCCATCTCTAGGGAAGTGAGGGGGAGGTATAAAGAAAGGAAAGAAAAGAAATTTGTATGATAATTTTATATATTTAAAAGGAACAGCAAGTTGTACAAAATAGATTTGCATTTTCATGTGCAATCATCTGTTTTTATTGTTATAGAAATGCTTATTTTATTTCATAAATTAAAAACAAAATAAAAACCCCTTGTTTCCTTCAAAGCTTAGATTAAGCATGATCTCCATAATGAGACCTTTTAAAATTCCCTCCCCATTGCTAATGCTTCCCCTTCAAAGTAACATTATTTATTTTGTATGTAATTTTTGTGTAATTATTTTGTACACATTTAGATGACTGTAGGTTATCTTCCTTGATAGAATATAAGCTCTTTGAGGACAGGGATTGTTTTACTTTTGGTTTTGTCTCCCTGGCATTTAGCACAGTCAATAAATGCTTGCTGATTGGTTGATATCTAAAGATTGCAACCCATCCATGTCTTTTCATCCTGTACAATTTTTGTGGCAGAGCCCAAATGTGTTTTCCCAATGGATTCATGTAATAAACTGGGAACGTTCCTATATGCCTTTATATATTCTGATTTATTTACAACTCACCAATTGTTCTGTCTTATGTCTTACCACTGGACTTTGATGATTCTGGAAAAGAGATGGAAGGTGGTGACTTTGTGTAGCTCTGCCTTATTTAAATATAATTCACTTACAAGTCAAAACATTATTGGTTCTCTTAAGATGAGCAACAATAATAATCCATTTACTTACCTGGTACAGGGATGACCCAGGTAACACTAGGCTGAGGTCATAAGCTGATGCCAACACTAGGATCTATCAATCTCCATCCTTTGTCTGATTTCCTGGTTTTATTGCTTTGGGGTTGTTTGTCTCCTCAAAAGAGGAACTGGGCTTTCAGTTTTTCAGTTCTATCCCACATCAGTTTCTTGAAGGGGGAAAACTCCCAAATCTTGTCTCTAGTCCAAGGGGAAAAGGAAAGAAAGTAAAAAAGGTACTTAGAATCCAAACTTAACACTGGAACAGGCAGTTTTAGTCCAATACAGAAAGTGAATGCTAAGCAATTAAAAATCATAGAACTGAATGATTACAATCAGTCAAGAGGCTAATATTCACAACTCATTGGGACATTTGCAATGGGCTGCTCATAAGTTATTTTATATTTTACCTCCATTGAATTCAGCTCAATCAGGGTCAAATGGGCTCTTTTCTTTCTCTGTGAGTAACTCCTTCCCTCTTGGCTGGTCTGCAGCTACTATTACAGTGGTAGAAACCCTAATGCTTTAGGTGATGGGAGGGGGGTGATCCTAGCTGCTTTTAGAGATCTCTCAAGTCCCTGAGGAAAAAAGGAAAAAAAGATACAAATAGGTGACATTCTCATTGCAGATGGAGATTCATCTTGGAGGCCTTGGGCTGGCCAGGAGCACACACATGCTGCGCTAGACCTCTGGAGTCAAAAAGTAATCCTTCCAGTGACCTCCTTCCTGTTTCTTGCTCCAGAGACTTTACCTGGGCATCTTCACTGGCTGTCTTCTAGTACTTGCAATGTTCTTCCTCCTCATTTCTGTCTTCTGGCTTTCCTGGCTTTCTTTAAGGCTCTGCTAAAATCCCGCCTTCTATAAGAAGCCTTTCCTGATATTCCTTGATTTTACTGCTTTCCCTCTGTAATTTCCAGTTTATCTTGTATATAGCAAACTTGAACATAGTTTTTTTTCAGGTTGTCTCTCTGTGAACTACTTGAGAGAACGGATTATCTTTCTTTTTATCCCCAATAGTTAGTCCCTGACATTTAGTAGACACTTAATATGGGTTTATTGACTGATTGACTTAGACCTTAGGGCCAGTGGAAAGTAGAGGTCCAACCAGTGTTTGCCCCTTTTATACATTCAAGAAATTCTGGCTCAGCAGCCAAATAAAGGAGTCCTGATGGATGTCAAGAAGACAGAAGTTGTGTAGATTTTAAAGTCTTGTACTCTGTACTATTAGAAAGTTAAGGTGAATACCTCTTTCAAAATATCAAGGTAAATAATGGTTTTCTTAGAAATATGAGTCATATAAATGTCAAAAATCATTAATGCTAAAATCATCCAGTTCCTTAGGCATATATGTCAATCCTTTATAATTATTTTGGGTGAGATGTTTTTTTCACTTAATTGTATCCCATTGTCATAATGTTTTAAAATATAAGACTTTCAAGGGATACACTTATATATATATATATATATATATATATATATATATATATATACAATACTGTCTTTATAGGTAGGGGGAGCTACTTATCATTAATTTGTAGTTCTTTTCAGATTTTGTTCCCCTAATGAAATGGAGGGAATTCTAGAACATTGATTTCCTTAGTGATAGGCTAAAATCATGGGATCCAATGTCTAGAGCTAGAACTGATCTCTGACATTATAAAACGATATAAAATTCTGATTTTGAAGCACTTTACAATGTCAAATACTTTGGTAGTAATTATTTTCTTCTCTGGGTCTTCAGCAGCTATGTCCATTGAAAACATGTGTTTGGGGATTTTTACTTCCTGGATTGAGTCTACTCAAGATTTTTTCTTTGAACTTTGGCTAGGGGAGGGACTATCTGGAATCAGGGACCGTGGTCTGGGAGCAGAATGCTTTTTTTCCCAGACTCTTGAAGCAGCTAGGGGGCACAATGGATAAAGAGCTGGGTCTGGAGTTAGGAAAGTTCAGCATAGGCCTCTAGCTGTATGATTCTATGCAAGTCACTTAACCACTCTGCCTTTTCTTTATCCATAGGGATACTAAGAATAATAATAGCACTAATTTCCCTATTTTGAAGAGCAAAAAAGCTAATATTTATTAAAGTGCCATATAAATTGGTAGTGGTGATGATAATGGTAATGAGGATGATGAAGGTGATGGTAAAGATGAGACTTATTATCCATTGATGGCAAATGGAGTAGAATCCAAATATCCTTCAAGATCAATAAATGTATATTTCAATTTAAGGACAAAAACAGCTGCTTAGTGAATTTGTCTCAAGAAAATTAGACAATAGAAAGAGTAACACATCAAGATTGAATGAGAATTAAAAAAAGATTTGTGATCAAGATTTCCATGAATATGAAGAAATGGATAGTCTTAAGACAGTTTTCGAAGGCTAGATGGCACCAAAGAGATCTCTAGTGACTCACCACCAATACTACCAACAATATCAATAGTCCCCAACAAAACCAAAACCAAACTTGAAGCCAATAGGAATCAACATGAGAGAAGGAGCCAAATATAAAATGCTTTCATAAACCAGAGTCTCACTCCCAGGGTTAAGGTTGTGAAACAAATTCCAGAAGAGTTTCAGAAGAGACCTGAACAGCCCTAATCAATAAACTATATCAGGTCACGTGCCCCATCCCTTCAGACCCCCCCAAAACCAAACAACTCCCATCCCCCCAAAACAGAAAAACAAAAACAAAAACAGATCTGCTTTGACTGACTGGAGAGAAGAGCTGCAAAAAAAAGATTAACTCAGACAAAAAGATAGGGAACAAAGGAAGATTAAAGCCCAGTTCCCTTTATATGATATGGAAGAATATGGTTCATTTTTAAGACTTCTGTAGCTTTCTTCCTTTTTTTCTTTTTGGTTGGTTTCAATCTCTGTAGCTTTTACTTGAGCAAGCCAAGAGTTAGAAAATCTTTAAAAAATACTTAATAAGGAGCTAATGCTGACTTCAGTGTCAATAGGAGAGGGAAGAAATTCAAAACTTTCACTTTGTTTTTGCAGAGAATCTGGGGGACAGGAATTCAGAAAGAGAGAAGAATTGGCCTTATTGAGAAGCCAGTAGAGGGAAGCAGTGAGACAAAGTCTATACCTGGTGGGAAAAGAAGTGGGGGTCAAGGAGGTGTAAAGAGCTGATGGCACCATAGATCTCCTATTATGTAAGACAATATAATAGTGAATGAAAATCACTGGACCCAGTGTAAAATGATATCAGCACCTGCTATTGAAGATGGGGCATATTTTTCAGTAAGACAAGATGAGTTATTGGTTAAAGCTGCTTCCTGATTCTGAGCTAAAAAATGGTTTCCATGGTGACCTGTTTCTGAAAATAGATATATAGTTTCCCCCTCTAAACAGTTTTTGGCTTTGTCTCTCCTTAAATAAAGGAATTTTCATTATTTGTGCTCAAGTTCTTACTTATATTCCAATTTGTAAATCAACAAGCCTGACAACCAGATATAGACAGAGCATCCATCATAATTGTTTTCTGAGGAAGGCAGCTATCAAGTGTCCTTATCACTGTTCTGTAGATGTCACAAAAAAGGAGATTAAGAAGTCAGTCTGTTGCTAATCTGCATATACATCTGTGCCTTCTTCCTTTGAGTTATTTGATCTATTGGCTAGCAAGCATCCATGAAACAATAGTAAATTTGGAGTCAGAGGACTTGGGTTCAAATTGATGCTCCATCACTTAGTACCTTGGACATTCCATTTAACTTTATGGATCTCAGTTTCTTCACCCACAAAATGAAAGCTTTGGGAGAGACAGTGTCTAAGATTCTTCCCATCCTAAATCTATGCATCTATAAGGCATGCAATAAATTAGAGGGAATAGTCTCTTTAGAAGTCATGAAGAATATTCAGAAAGAGAGTTGGTCAATAGAGTTATGAAGAATATTCAGAAAGAGTTGGTCAATAGAGTTATTGTCACAGAAATCAAGGAAGATGAAGACTGAAAAAAAACATTGGATTTGGTCATTAAGATATCTTTTCAGTCATTGGTGACCTTTAAGAAAGGAATTCATTAATTATTATTTTTAAAATTTTCCTTAAGTAAATGTCAAAAAAACCCCCAATTTTTTTGGTTATTCATGCACATTCACTTTTTAAAACATATTTCCTTATGCATTACCTTGGGAGAGACAACTCAGAACAAAAGGGAAAAACCATGAGAGAAAAAAGCCATTAAATTCCCACTGATAAAACTATATGAATTTCTGATATTGAACCACTTGATAGTATCAGAGGAAAATGAAGAGGCTAAAGGAATTTCAGTAGTATTGTGGGGAAACCAAAATGTAAGAGATTGAGGAGAGATTGAAAGCTTAAGGGAGTATAGGAAAGATGAGACAATAGTTAAATGGAATAGGAATATCAAAGGAAGATTAAAAAAAATTTAGAATTGAGGAAACATGAATATGTTTGTAGACACATGGGAAAGTACTCAATTCCGAAAGAGAGAATAATAATTCAAAAAAGAAAGAAGAACATTTCTGAGTAGTGTCCTAAAAGAGGCAGGAAGTGATAAGACTAGAGGCAAAGGTAGGAAGATAATTTTTTTTTTTTAAATTAAATAGTGTTATTTTCTCTCTGATCCATGTGCTCCTTGCTCCTACAGGGGAAAAATCAAACCAAACCAAACCAAGCCCTTGTAACAAATTTATATAATCAGTCAAAAATTAATACCTAATAAGTCATGCTCCCCAAATATCTGATGCATCCTGCTCATTGAGTTCATTGCCTCTCTTTCCAGAGATAGGAAGCACTCATCATTACCAATCTTCTGGAATTGTGGTTGGTCATTGTCTTGATTATGGTTCTTAAATTTTGTAAGATGGTTTTCACAATGTTGTTGTTGGTGTGTATGTTGTTCTCCTGGTGAAAGGGATGATACTAGCAAGTTATTAGGCATGGATCTCTTCCAGTGAGACAGAAGGAAAGGAGGAGAAAATAAGAGATCATGCTGAGAATTTTTTAAGAGTAGAGGAGGAGAATGGAAAAAAATCCAATCAGTGGTCTCAGTTTTTTCAGTGAAATAGGTGGCTAAATGATAGAAAGTTTGGAGTACTGAGATGCCATTAGATACCATTAGAGACTTAAAAAGACAGGAAGAAGTTTGAATAGAGTAGAGTAGGATTTCTAATAATTATATCTTTTTATATTTCAAAATACATGTAGTTTTCAACATTCACTCTTGCAAAACTTTGTGTTTTCAAAATTTTCTTCCTCCCTTCCCACCTCCCCTTTCCCTAGACAAGAAGTAATCCAACATAGATTATACATGTGCAATTCAGTAGAGTAGGATTTCTGAGTACGTAGTTAAGGGCATGGACTAAAAAAATTATAGCTTGTAAAACCCTATAATATAAAATTTTATGATAATTCTCAATCTGGGATGACTTCCTTATTTTTCAGATACTTTGGTGATTGACCTGCCAGCCATTATATTGCATCTGAGCAGTTCCTGGTTGTTGCAGTAGAGAGAATTCTGTATTTGGAGTAAGAGGACCTCTCTGTAACTTTAGGTAAGTCATTTAACACTCCAGGTCTCTAAGGAATAGTGGGTGGTATAGTGGGTATAATGTTAAGCCTGGATGTCAGAAGATGAATTCAAATTTGACTTCAGATACTTACTAGCTGTGTGACCCTAGTCAAGTCACTTAAACTATGTTTCCTAATCTGTAGACTAGTGATAATGACAGCTACTTCCCAGAGTTGTTATGAAATTCGAATGAGAAAATATTTTTATAGCACTTTATAAGCCTTAAAGTTCCAAATAAATACTAGGTGGTGTTTTTTTTAAAAGATTGTTATTATTGTTAACTTTTCTTGATTTATAAAATGAAGGAGCTGACTTCTAAATTCCCCTCCAGTAATAAATCTATGATTGTATTATCTCTGACTGTAGAACAGTATATAATCTCATATCCTTCCTACTTTTCTAGGTCTAAAATGAACAACCTATGTGAAAATTTTTAGGAGTTTTATCAATGAATATTTAATAAACGCCCACTCTATGCCAGATATCCATTCCTTTTCCCTTTTCTCTACCATGCATATCTTCTTCCTCCTCCTTTTCCTCCTCCTTTTTTTTTTTTTTTTTTCAAACTTAGACTTGGTAAGAATAGATAAAGCTCACCATACTGCTAATATTGAAAGTATCAAGTCAATAGAGTGTCATGTCTGGATACTGGAAAACCTGAGTTAAAAAAAATCCAGTTTAAGATTAGTTGTGTAACTAAGTGCAAGTCACTAGACTTTGAATGCCTCAGTTTTTTCTACTGCAAAATGGTAATAATAATAATAGCTTTTATCTCCCAGAATAGTTGT